>NC_134896.1:56087535-56315035 GCF_041734735.1 Babylonia areolata
CAACAAAACAAAAAGAAACAAAGGATACAAAATCAAAAGAAGAATCCGTCTAACAACTGAACTATTTTTGCAGACTGAAAATAAGAATGGTAACTGAATTAGTGTCTTGGAGTTGAAGGTGCAAAGAGTTGTGAGAATGCAAAGAGATAATCAGATACATACACTGAAAAAAACACCATTACATTGATACAAGATTTCTTCTTCCTTATTGAACTTCTTTTGTCTGTGTTTACACTTGAATATTCTGAGTAATATGAATCATATGATGTTACAATTATTTGTAATACATATGAAAGATTGATATGAAAAAGTAAATGAACAGAGTTGATACATATGAAAGACTGATATGAGAAAGTAAATGAACAGAGTTGAGTTTGCTGATGAGAAGAAGATGGCACAGTGGTAAAAGACGCTTATCTGCCAATCGGGTATAGGTAAATTAGGAATACGTGAATCAGGATGACACCAGCCACCCACCAGGGAAGGCCCTGCACTGCTGCTTTTGTGTGTCACTTTGTATTACTCTTTTCTTTTTTTTCTTTTTTTCTTTTTTTTTTTTTTTTTACTCTCTTTTGTCATAACATATTTCTCTGTGTGAAATTTGGACTACTATCCCCAGGGAGAGCACATCGCTCCACCGACAGCGCCACCCCCTCTTTTTCTTCTTTTTTTCTGCCTGCAATTTTATTTGTTTTCCTATCGAAGTGGATTTTTCTCCAGATTTTTGCCAGAGACAACTCTTTTGTTGCCTTGGGTTCTTTTACATGCACTAAGCACATGTTGCACACAAGATCTCAGTTTATTGTCTCATCCAAATGACTAGCTTCCAGACCACTACTCAAGGTCTAGTGGAGGGGGAGAAAATACTGGCAACTGCGCCAGGAATTGAACTAGTGCCCTCAGATTCTTTTGCCTTCTAGATGGACGCATTACTTCTAGGCCAACACTCCACTTTGGTAGTGGTGAGCGACGGGCGCCATAGCCGAATGGTTAAAGCGTTGGACTTTCGATCTGAGGGTCCCAAGTTCGAATCACGGTGAGGGCGCCTTGTTGGTAAAGGGTGGAGATTTTTCCGATCTCCCAGGTCAACATATGTGCAGACCTGCCAGTGCCTGAACCCCCTTCGTGTGTATACGCAAGCAGAAGATCAAATACGCACGTTAAAGATCCTGTAATCCATGTCAGCGTTCAGTGGGTTATGGAAACAAGAACATACCCAGCATGCACACCCCCGAAAGCGGAGTATGGCTGCCTACATGGCGGGGTAAAAACGGTCATACACGTAAAAAGCCCACTCGCGTATATACGAGTGAACATGGGAGTTGAAGCCCATGAACGCAGAAGAAGAAGAAGGTAGTGGTGAGGGTTGCCACCTGTTTTAACTGAGGAATTCAGCATGCTTATGATCCCTTCTACTATGCCTCTTAATTGCTCATGAAAGCAACTCCCTGTGACTGAGTCAGACTGAGCATGCTTAACCCCTGATGTGTTCATATGTTCATGCACCATATGTCCTTCTGATAACTGTACCAAACAATTCATCTGTCAATGCTACAGACTTTTATCCTGAGTTCATCAAAGACACGGAAGTTGGGGAGAGATAAAAACTGAATGATATTGATATCAGCTAGGCAATGAAGATCCCTAGAAGTAGAACCTTGACATTTTGTCACTGTTTTATCAAAATGGATGAGAAGGAGGATTTTATGTGCTCATGTATAACAACTATGCAATGCACAAAAGTATTCACTCTTTCCTTCCATCCATCTTCCTGTCAATCACAAACACACATTCACACATGAACACCCACAAAACACACACACACATACACACACACACACACACTTTCACTTACTCATATGCGTACACAGTAATCCCCCCCCCCACCTCCTCCCCCTCCTCCCACTCGATTTTTTTCCTTCCCTCGTCTAATATCACTTACAGTGAAAAGACGTTAAACTAAAGAACGAATAAACAACACTGAAGTTGGTTTATAGAAAATAAAGAAGAAGAAAAAAGTTATAAATGTTATATATAGGTAGTCTACCAGTTTAAAAACAAAGCAACACACACACACACACACACACACACACACACACACACACACACACACACACACAAACACACACAAAACAAAACACACACACACACACACACACACACACACTCACACGCACGCACATACAGAAGTACGCGGTTAATTTACTAACGTCTATTTGCTGTGTATGTTGACACAGTAAATCATACGTGTCAGGAGATGATGATAAATTCTGGACAACCTTTTATCCTGACTTTTGACATGAGCACTAGCACTGAATGCACAGTAAAACAACTTTTTTGTGCCTGCACAACACCAAAGAAACTCTTGTCTGGGACATCTGGTGAAAGTTGTTGAAATAGATAAACAAAAAAAAACCGAAGAAATGTCACAGAAAATCGCTTCCAAAAAATGGAGCAATCATAACAATTACTCACCGACACCAAACTCTCCAATCACAAGTATTTTATACAAATGTTCTTGAGTAGTCGTCGGTAGATCTTCAGAGGAGTCATTCGAAGCAGCCGACGTGGCCGCCATTTTATCGATGTCATGTGCTTTCTGTTTGTCACATGCTTTTCAACTTCCGGTTTGTACTTTCGCTTTTGCGTCTGTGCACATCACACCAGCAGACAAAGGATAGCACTGTTCTATGGCATGACGATCTTTTGGTACCTGAAGTTATCTTGCTTTATAATTATTTAGTACGTTTATGTGTAACTTTCATCAATGATATTTTAGATTTGTGTGAAGGTTGCTTATTTCAATGTTGGTCAAAATATAAGTAGGAAAACATCAGCTGGTGGAAATCCCATGAAAATTATCAGCAGGGTGGAACTTGAGTAGAAGGTGTATATGGTCTGTGTTTGTATGCATGTGTGTTTGTGTGTGGTTTCTGACATTGTATGCACGCATGCATGCCCACATGTGTATGTGTTGTATGTATTTGCATGGTTGGATACACTACAGATAATGATATTGAAAATCATTGCCCTTAGTAAGAGAAAGCCGACAGACTGGTTATGAAGTTTATCTGCCAATACAGTGTCTGTGTGTGCCTGGGTTCAAATCATGGCTCGCCCTTTCTCCCATGTTTGGAAAATCAAACTGAACATCTAGTCATTTAAATGGGATGATAAACTGAGGTTCTGTGTGCAGCATGCATTTGGTGCACTGAAAAAGAACCCATGGCAACAAACGTATATTCCTCTAGCAAAGGTTTCTAAAAGAAATCCATTCTGATAGACACACAAATATATAAGCACACACTCAAGGGCTGACTAGGGAGTTTGGTTATGCAGCTGTCAGGCATCTGTCTAGCAGTTGTGGTGTATCATATATGGATTTGCCTGAATGCAGTGACACCTCCTTGAGAAATCAAAAATAAACCTATTTCTAGAGGAGCAACCATTACACCAAAGAATACACAGAAATGTGTGCTTTTGTAGTAGCGTTTACTCTGAAACCATTTAGAAATGTCTTGTAGGTCAAACTGACATTCTGTTCTTCTGATCGGTAATCCATCTCACTGTGTGACTTTTTTTTTGTGTCCATCAAAATACATCAGCAACAGCACATAAAGAGAAGTACTTTTGTGTGGTATCACCACCTTCCCAGTGTGATCACACACACACACACACACACACACACACACACAGCATGATGTTGAAGGAAGTGGAAAGATCCTAGGCCACAGTTCAAGTCTTGCATTGATCTACTCCACTCTTGAGTGGTGGTCAGGGTGCTAGTCCTTAAGATGAAACTATTGCTTTTAATTCCATTCCATTGTCATTGACTGCAAATCCCATGTTCATGTTCCCATGTTTTATTGCTTTTACTTCCATTGTCATTGACTGCAAATCCAACGTTCACGTTCCCATGTTTCTACAAACAAACTTTTTCACATGATATATGATTGAATCTGTCTTGTCAGATGATACAATAAATTTTGGGGGTCAAATATGCTACACACACTTTGCACTTGTAAGGGAATCCATGGCCATACGACAGTTGTCCATGGTAAAACGTCTTTTTTTCAGAAAAGAAAAAAAGAGAGGTGGTACTGGATTTCTGCATATTCTCTCCAGGAAGAACATCTTGATTTCCAAGCAATCTCTTGACTTGAAGATTAATACAATACAATAAATAAATTAAAAAAAACTGTAGCCGGATACATTTGTAGACAAAGTCAAAGAATATCTGGCTCAACAATCCAAGAAAGGAAAAAAAAACACTTCATTACACATCCATGGCTTTTGATGGCAATATTTTCTAAAAGGATTTCATAAAATGCTTTGTAAGTTCCCAGAAACCAAAGAACAAACAGTGTCTTGCAAACTCCTTCCAAAACCACAGGTAACAAGCACACAAAATCTGAGCAACAATTATTTATTGCATATTTGTTTTTTCCTGATAATAATGGTATTGTAAAATCCATGTACAATACATAATATTAACGAGAGATTCATATCTCAAGGCAAGATAAGATCCAACGTTTGTATCTAGTCACTGTACAACAAGCACAAATCAGTACCGAAGAACATAGTCCACAAGAAGTTAACTGACAAATCACCACTATGTACACCATGATGCCTCTTGTTCAGTTTCATCATTAACCCATCACCATTTTATCAACACATTTCAACACACTGAAATGAAAAAATAAAACCCATGAAGCTTATTTATGAATCGCCCAGTCCCAGTCACCACACAATCATGAATAACAAACTGTAATAATCTCCAGACGTAATGCTTTGCCGTAGATATATATATAATGTGTACAAATGTACCTAACATTTTAATGAAGGAATAGAAGATACCACACACAAAGGTAAGCACAAACATGCACAGAAATGCGTACCCACTCACTCTAATTCCCTGGTAAAATATTGCATGATTCCACAAATGAACAATATATAGAGATAGGTATATATATATATATAGATATATATCAATACTCTGTTTTAGCTTGCTGTTCAGCAGTGTGACAAAAAGAGTGAGTAATCTCTATAGAACTTTGGATAAAAGCGAAACCATATACAAACCCATGTAGAGAAAATACAGAGTACAAAGGATAAAGGACAAACACATACTAGGCCAACATATGGGTGTTGGTGGAGGAGATTCAACTTGAATCCAGTCATGTTATACCTGTGTGATGGATCAAACAAAGAAAAAATATGAAATAAATATTACAAGCACCTCTTCAAATGCGTATGCACCAATTCCACAGTTTACTCAATAGCACTCAAAGCACTGAAAGCAATTTTAAGACCATTATTATTTCATCAAAATTGTTTTCAGTGCCATTTTCAGTAATATAATGTTTATATCATGATCCTTTATCTTTGTTACATCTAAAATGTCAGTTAATCGCTAACATATAGAAGTACTAATAACTTGACTCTGCTGAATCAACCTATGAACGTGCACGGATTGCTCAAAGTAGCCAGTTGACACATTTATTCACTGTTATTGAAAGTTTACAAACTTCAGTGGCTCAACCCATTTCTTAAAGGATTTGTAAGGTCGTCAATTTTCTTCTTCTCTTCTCTGGTCTGTTTGTTTATAGTAAAACCCAAAACTGTAGTAACTGTGTATATTTATATTAACTGCTTCACAGTCAAGAACAGAAACTGTTGAAATTATTTTCATGGACCATCAACTCCAGTATTCTTAACCAGCTCAAAGAAGGCAGAGGACACATTTTTCTAATATGAAAATTAGTAGCTCTTTTTTAAAATATAATTTTAAGTTGAAGTTTGATTGAAAGAGAAGCAAAACAAAATTTCAATAGAGAACATATGAAGAGCACTCAGCTGTTCCCTAGGTCCTTCAAAAGGAAGCCATAATATCTGACCTACACCAAAGCCAGCGAGGGCCGATTCATTCAGGGAGAAATCAGTCATCACACTTGCTACCTCTTGTTGCCAACCTCGAGCCAAGATTCAACACACATGAGAAGTTGTTCACAAAGATGCGTTTACAAAATGGATTTCTCCAACACATGACAGACTGTTCCCCAGTCTTTGGGAGCTGGGTTTTGCATGTGCTGGCCTTTTTCTCCTGGATGAAGTTGACTACAAGTCAAACAGGTTGAATGATAGTATGTCGTACGTGAGTGCATGTATGCTTCTGAATGTGTAACTCATTCGGTAAACCCCACAGGGTCCCTGTACGTGAGGTGTGAGCGGCTATCTGCATTATTATTATGGTTATTAACATTATCATTATTATCATCTTATTTACCACAAGGTGCTAAATGGTTAGGATAATATGTCATGAACTGTGTTTTGTGGGTTTATATCATAGGTTGTTGTTTTTTTTGGTGTGTATGTGAGTTTTGTGCAGACGCGGTTTGAGTCGTGATATGGCTCTGTGCAGTCAGCTGAACAATAAGCAACAATTAACAATTAACATATCATCACTGTTGTCATTATTACCATCATGCAGGAGATTAGTTTCTTTCTAACCTCCACCCTAAATCTTCCTTTTCAGTATCTACAAGCAAACTAAAGTGGACAAATGCGCATCAGACAATACAACTTCCATAGTGTTTCGGACAGGACAAATACCAAATATGACAAATACTCTGTTCAGTTTTTAAGCTGCATCATTAAACACTGAGCTGGCATTCAATACCTTTAAACAAAGCCTGCCGTTCAAGAAGTAAAGCGTGTGAAAAAAAAGCTCTGCTTTACAACACAGCTTATTACAGCCGTGTTTCATCAAACAGGTGAAACATGAGTGTAAACTGGTCTCTCCAACGTTCAACAAGGGGAAAAAAATGTTGTGAGGTAAAGAACTGTCTACACAATGGCTGCATGTGGAAGCCTTGGTAACACTGACACTGCCTTCTAGGAATGAAACAATGTTTAGTTTTAGCAATGAATTTTCAACCAGCATCTACTAGTCTTTTTTTTTTTCTAAACTGCAGATCAATTAAAGCAATTACACAATTACAAAATCTAAAACGTTTAACAACAAGAAAAGTAATATGCTTCTTTACAAGAAAAGTAATTTGCACACAAAAGATAAATTAACATAGAGCAAAAACAAAACAAAAAATATCCCAAAAAACACAGCACAAAAAAGAGAGGAAAAGAAGGAATCCAGGAAACATACAGTGTAGACGAAAGAGTGATGACTACGAGCGATACCAAAGCTGCAGATTACTCGTATCATTAAACAATGAAAAACAACCATTTTTTCCCCCCCGTTCTGTCCTAATATTTTACAATGATAAAATTTGCATTAATTCATCTTTTTTTTTCTTTTCTTTTTTTTTCTAGGTCTCTTCTCTGTACAATAATATTAAATGAGAAAGACCATGACTTTACATGATGGACTGTATGGCATGTTCGCTTCAATATAACAGAAACCAATCATAACCTGCCAAAAGACACTAGGAAGACTGTATGCAACAATTAAGCTGCAACACAAATCAACAATTTCACATACAGAAGTCTGCTTGTCATTATTTAAGCAGGAGTATGGGGGAAAAAAAAAAAAAAACACACAAAAAAACCACACACATTCCCCACACTGGGTGATCAGGTTTCAATAGGCCTTTTCTTTTGCCTTATCAAAAGCTTGATTCTTGTATTGGAACTAATCTTCAGACTATATAAGTTTTCTCTGTCACTGAATGTGAAAGAACAACTCATGGCTTCACACTGCTAATAATTGAAATCCCTAACATCAACCAAGAAAAAAAAGTACTTGTAAAAATGTCAAGGTTCGTTTAGGCTTGTTATTTCAGTTGTCAAGTTATTAACAGATCTGACAGACCAAAGAGATTAAACGCATTCATAGACAACAAATACACTCATGGAAACAGATCAAAGGTACAACCTATCATAAATACACGGACAAAAAAAAAGAGGTACAAAATACTATAAACAAAATATTCATAAAACTGGTTGAAGACATATTACATTACAAATACATTAACAAAACACGTTAATTGTTTTACATACTACAAATACACTTTCAAAAATACATCAAAGGTAAAATATATGATAAATTCACTAAAAAAAATATAAAAAAAATTAAAAAAACAAAACCCAACATACTCATATTCAATCAGGATACAAAAAACATTATCTTCACAAGCAAAATAATATCATATTGTCTATCAAAACCATTTCTGAAAATAAAAGAAACTGTAAAACCACCAATAAACAGTTTTTGTGTGTGTTGACAAATGAACAACACAACAAACAACACAGAACAAAGCAACGTCATCACAAATCTAATTTAAAAAAAAATAAAAATAAAAATAAAAGAGAGATCGACAGAGACAGATAAAGAAATAAACTTGCTTCCGGCAATTGCTTAAAATCGCTAATACAATTCCTTTTGCAACAAAAGCATTTGTGAGCGAAGGTTAGCAAATCAAGCACCATCACAAAACGCAACTAATTTTTGTTGGCACATTTGTGAGGCGATGAGCAAAACCTTAAAAAGAGCCAAAAGGAAACAAAAACACATACACACACAAAAAGAAAAAAAACGAAAGACAAAAAAAAAAAGCAGACAGGAAAGAGCAAGGTAGGGTTACATCACTATAAACAACAACAACAAAGAAAAAGTCACTCTCTATGCAGAACCGCTGATGCTTTACACAATCACCATGAAGATCACAACAATTCACAGTCAAAAGTAACATTCACAGCAACCAGACACAGACAGATTGCATGAGTGAACTATCAAATTATCTGACATGATCTGAAATGTCACGTGCCACCTAGCCATTATTTCAGATGTATTCTCACAGGAAAAAAAAACCGGAGGTACTAATGGTACTTGCCTAGTTATGAAAAGCAAAGAAACTGACCACAAAAATTATGGCTTTGCCAATCTGATGCAAAACATCACACACAAACTTCTGCTTCTTAGATGAGGCCAACAGATAGACGTCATATCAGATATACGGTCGTTTCACACATACAAAGTCTGTCACTTGGTTTTCAGTTCTGATTTGCTCCTTTGCCATGCCTCAGTGTCATTTTTTGGTCAGCCATTTGGTTTCCTTTCATTCCCCCAGTCTTCCCTTTTCATTCCCTCCTCCCTGCAGTGCATGGCACACGCACGCTACCACACACACACACACACACACCTTCGAAAAATGTAAATGAGAAATACAACTGACAGATAGCCTTCATTTCCTTAAAGTATGTATTTTCTACAGCTGGAAGAGATTCATTCAGTGTTCAATTCATTCACAGCTTGACAGACCTTTGCCACAAAGTATGTATTTTCTACACCTGGAAGAGATTCATTCAGTGTTCAATTCATTCACAGCTTGACAGACCTTTGCCACAAAGTACTGACATACATACATTATTAGCTGATGTTACAGTGTTGTTGGTTTTTTTGTGTTTTTTTTTTATAAATGAGCAAATGCTTGACTCATAACAAGTACCGTTAAATGATATTCAGTATCTGTCTCTGCTATACTTTCTCCATTTTCTTCCAACTGCAACAAAACATGCTGTCTTAAAACTACAATGTAACAACACTGATTTCATATCAATTAATGCTTATCAGAAAACAAACAATTGTGATTTCTCTATTCCGGCAACAGCCTGACACACATCTTCTGAAAACTAGGTTCCCCGAATGTCCAGGCTGAAAGGTATCCCTGCACCTAATGAAGTAAATACTACACAGATCAAACAGCGGGGACACTGGGGCTCACTCAGACTGTGAGATTACTGAGAATATATGGACACCAACAGCCTCTTTGACAGCAATGTGGGCAAAGACACTGGGAGTGAGATTTGATAAAACACCATCTTTTAGTCACAGAAAACCCGCATCTCACAATAAAATAAAACAAAACAGAAAATATCTGGAGATTGTACAAAAAGAGACTTAAATCAAATAGCGCTTCCATCACATGATCCAAGAATGATGCCGAAACAACAACAACAACAAAGAGCTCATTTTTGCTGAGTCTGTTCTGGTAATTCTCAACTCCTGTGTTGTATGACAAAAATGTTGAGAAGATTCTGAGAGCTGGTGACAAATAAAAGCGCTCTTGGTTTCTACAGGTGATGTCTTTTTTTTTTTGTCTTTTTTTTTTTTTTTGCCTCTTGCTTAGAAATATAAGTTTGTTTCAAAGTCAAAGTCAAAGACGTATGCATGCCAAGCCAGTTATCTCCGTCATAACTCTATCCCACCCTTGGATTTCACTTTTCCATCCCAGTCTGTTTTCATTTCTCTTCTGTGTTTCACTGAACAAAACAGAAAAAAAAAAGGATGAGGTACATTATATAATGATGGCAGAAACCATTTAGCAGCTGGTGGTCTCTACATGTAATGAAGTTGTACATGCTTTGCTTCATGATAATTCTCAAACACACGCAAGTTGTAAGATAATACAAACAGTTTCACTTGTCATCATGCACTATGATCAGTTTCACTGACTGCCATGCGTATCAATTTTGAAAAAATAGAAGGAAAAAATACAGTACATCTGACAATAACCTTATTATTATTTTTTTTTTTTACTAATAAATTTTTGTTTACAAAAACACTCACAACTGGACCAGCATATTGTATATGAAATCACAATCAAAACATTCCTCATTAGCATTTTACTGTCAGGAAAAGGTTACAGTATCTTACAAATGACAGTAATGAATCCCAACACACATATCTCTCTCTCTCTCTCTCTCTCTCTCTCTCTCTCTCACACACACACACACACACACACACACACAAATACACCTGGTTTCACACTCATGCACACAGTAGACATATATATGTTCAAACCCCAAGCAAGAAGAACAAAGACATTATCACACTGACAGAATCAAACCAAAATGTAAACTGTCAGACAATGTCAAAACAACATGGAAATATTATAATTCCGTTTGAAACTGCACAACAATTGCCAGTATGAATACAAATAAAACATGTAAACAATTTACACTCCCTGTACACACACACACACACACAAAAAGGGAAATGAAATTAAAAGTATGTATATGCACACATGCATGTGTGTAGTAGGCACACACACACACTCACATCACTATACTCATAAAGACTATACGCATGTACCTGTATTCACCACACATGATCATGTACGTACACACACACATAAACAATCACATAAACGGTGAATGTATGTGTGTGCACACAAGTGTATGCATGTATGCCCGCCTGTACAACCCCCACCTCCCCACCCCCATTAAAAAAAAAAAAACAAAAAAACCCCATAAGATTTCATTTCACTACGACTGCTAAGACCCTCAACAAAATGCAAGGCAGCATTTCAAATAAGAGTTTTTAAAACCAGTATCAAGCTGATGTCACACTGTTTTACTATTACAGTAAGGCAGTGCCTTTCACAGTTGTTGGGGAAATCATATATCCAGCATCTTTTAAAACAACAGGTTCCAAGTGATTTGTTTCCTCTGGGCTTGATAGTTTCTGTGGCCAAGGTCATTTAAATAGTTTTCATAAGAGATCTTACATCGGTCTCTTTTACGTGGTTATCCATAGGCTTGCTGGTGCTCGAATGTTCTGTGATACCTAGTGCTCTTGCTGTCCAAGTTACCTTGACTGAAAACATTTGTCTGGGTTGTGAAAGCGTGCTTGTGCACTTGCCACCTAATGACGTGTCTGTAAAGGTGGGGGCCGGGCCAGAAAGGGTGGGGGGGAGGGGGAGGGGGTGTCATTCAAAATGAACACTTTAAATTTTAACTGCATTGCAGAATCAGTCACTACTCTTCAAAGTAACCTTGAAAATGGGAATGTTTGTGTAGATACATAGATACACGTACTGATCTCTAGACAGTATCCAGCGAAAACCTCTACTCGGATGTGGATTTCTGATGGAGACCTTGGCCACAAAGACGCACAGACCTGACCCAGGCATTTGAGTCATTCCCAGTAACCCTGTCCCCCCCCACCCCCCCCATCACCTACCTCTCATCCCACAACACACCACACTCTCACTCTTTCTTCTTTTTTTTTTCTTTTTTTTAAAAATCTTCTGGAATGAGTGTTATGATAATGTGGACAGCCAGTTAAAAAAAATAAACAAACAACAAACAAACAAAAAACACCCACAAACAACAGCAAAAAACCCTTTAACAAAGAAAACACCTTTGTGAATCATGAGCATCCATCTACATCAATTTCAAACATGACGGTTCTCTTATTCATACTTAATTAACAAGGTACAGATCAAAACCAACAGCACTCACAACAGTCCCTGTACATTTTACACGATACATACTTTTTATATGAAAGTCTTGACCACACAACTCGTTTGAACTACAACCACACGAAGAGAGATTGCCCCCAATGTACAAGAATACATTTTTTTTTTAAAGTGTAATGAACTTTTTTTTAAAAGATGTAAAGAACAAATACATCATACCTAACGTTCACCAGGAGAAATCAAAAAACATTGCACAAAAATGATTTTCTCAGAGGCCCAAGGACATGTTCAAACACTCAGTCCATCCACAGTATCAAAGACTAGAGAATCACAGTGTCATGTATGCTCAAGCCAGTATGTTTCATTTTAAGGAAAAGTAAACACAGCCATTTTTACACTTCTCCATCTGAATAAAAAATTGATAGCCTGTGCGTGTGTGTGTGTGTGGTGTGGTGTGGTGTGTGAGAGTAAGCATGTGCTTGCTTGTGTGATGTGTACAAAGTGTGCACGTGTAACTGCCTCACTGCAAGTGTGTGGTTTTGTGTTTGTTCATAACCATATGCATACATACATATGCATGATGTGACCGCTTGAATGTGCATATTCGTGTATGTATGCGAGTCACTATGTGTGTACTGACATGAAGTGTGCATGTGTACAGCTGCAAAAACATGCAAGCATCAGATGCACTTGTTTATGCCCTTGTATGGTCTGCACATCACATCATACAAGTCAATGATGGAAAGGAAATGGAAGTCAAATGTCAAACACTGGATATTCACTTGACACGGATCTTGACACAATGCTATGGAAACACATGAATGCCAATCTGAATGCACCAGAAAAGGGATTGACTTACCCAATTGATTGGCTTTACTATCTAAATTATTCATTCACCTCAAGTCTTATGGATGAACCTGTCAGCTGGTCTGTAACTTTTACTGGCTCATCTGCTTTCCTGTTGTTTACTAACTTACACGCACACACGCACGTATGCACTCATGCACACATGCACACACACTCATGCGCGCGCACACACACACACACACAGAGCAAGAAAAAGAGATAATTTTCATGCGGACTTGTTTCTTTCTGCTCTTGCGCTGGAGTGAACGGAACAAGGGTCAAATTATGACAAGAAATCTGTCCCACTCGACATGCTATTTCTATCTAGTTATAAACAGCAGCTATTGGAATACTTGTTTGGGATGGAAAACAACACTGGTTTGGAACTATGTTCAACAACGAAACATGAAAGGAACAGTTGATTTTCTTTTTCTCAACAGCTCTTCTTTTTTTTTCCTTTCTTTTTTCTTTTTTTTAGTTAAAAGCTTCTTCTTTCTTTTTTTTTTCTTTCTTTTTTTTTTTTTTGTTTTTGTTTTTGGTTTGTTTTGGGTTTTTTGCTGCAGTTGCAGATATGGAAGATGTAATAGCATTAGTCTCAAGTAAAACAATTCACTTTTTTTTTACCAGTTTAATATGTGCCAAAGATTTTAGAGAGATTAAAACTTAATGCTTGAACACCTATAGTGGTTGCGAAATAGTATTAAGCAAGAGGAAACTTCCAATTAATATTATCTGCTACTCTGTCTGTAAGGATTATAAAATTCAACCAGATACAAACAAGGAAACAAGGCAATCAGAGCTAGGAAATGAAACAGTAGTGATGTTCACCTTGAAAGAAGAAGAAAGATCACAGAGGGTTGGTGGGGGGAGGTTAGCAATTTGTCTTCTTGAGGATCACAGGAAATATCAGACCCACACAAGAATACATCCGTGTATCCATGCACGCACAAACACACATACATGCACTGGACCGATGGGCCACAATACAGGTCAACGGACACAACACACTAAGCACGGACTCCTCCCGGTATCAACAAGACTGGTGTACATAGAGAATCATGAGATGCCTTGAACGGACTGCAACATGGGAAGCACAAGTGACCCTGATCATGTGCACCACGTGGTTAATAACAATCTGGGGAGACAACACAACAACAAAATCTCACTTCCGTTCCAGGACTAGTCAGAATTCAGCCTTGAACAGTCAATCTTTAAAAAAAATGAATCTTGTTTTTTAACCACAACTTGTGGAATACCAACCCCAAGCCGCATCTCTCCAATACAAGTCACTAATTACCCTGATTTGGCTGTCCCTCTTAAAACATTACTTTGATTTTACTTACAAACAAAACATAAAAAATACCAACAAACCAAAAAAAAAAAAAGGGGGTGGGGGGGGCGAAAGAAAAGACAATATAAACAAAAAGCAAAACACATATTCACAAGTCTTGAAAAAGATGTGTAAAGAATGAAATGAAAATAAAATGAACAAAAAATCAGATGACTTGAGCCATTTGTACCCCACTATTGACAAAAAGTTAACTTGTATTCTGGTGGTAAGAGATCAGCCAGATAAAGTTATAAATGATCCCATTGCTGAACATTTTTTGAAATACAATCTTGCACATTACATAATCCAGACAACTAAATTTGAATAGCTCAAACTGACTTTTATAAGTGCAAAAACAAAACAAAAAAACAAAGGGGGTGGAGGGGTGATGGGGAAGAAAAGAACAGAAGAACAAGCCACTACCCTCTTATGCCTAAATTTTTTTTTTTTTTTAAACCAAAAAAAAACAAAACCATTGAGCTTCCATGATACTTAAGTATAAAACTGAAAATTAAGCACAAAAAAGGGAAATGAAAAGGAAAAGAAAACATCACCTCACTAATTGTGTAAATCCATAAATCATGTTTTTCTTTAGGGTTTTTTTTTTTGTCTCATGGTTTTGTAACACCCCCTTCTCATCCACCCTTACCTCTTTTTTATGCCCCAAATATCCCCATTGCCTTCATATATATGTATATAATATATATTTATACATATATATATATTACATATGTACAAATATACACGCACAAAAAAAAAAACCCAAACATTTATTCCACAAAGAACAAGAACCATTTTGACATCACAATGCAAATAGAAAAAAAAAAAGAGGTAGACTACAACCCCACTCTCCGTCACCTGTGCTGTTGATGAGGGTGTTGCTGATGTGGATGCTGATGCTGATGCTGCTGTTGCTGTTGCTGCTGCTGCTGTTGCTGTTGTTGTTGTTGCAGTGGTTGCTGCTGTGGCTGCGGTGACTGGGGACTGCAGGCCTGGGGGCTCTCGTGGACGTGTGGCTCCTGCATGACCACGTTCTGGAGGGCCATGGGCGTCAGCCACTCCTTGGGAATGGCGCGCTCGATGAAGGGGATGCAGGAGCTGACGTAGGCCAGGCGGTTCACCCAGCTGGGCAGCTCCTTCCCGCACAGGATCTGCACGCATCATGCACAGAGATGCCAACCCCTGTCAAGTGTGACAATCAGGAAATTTGGTAAAAACATTCTGAATTTACTAGGAACACTCGGACTCTGAGCCACATCAGCTAACGCACATTTTGTCTACAAGGCATACAAATACTTGGGCCTACCTGCAACACAGTATAACTGCTATGATTAAGCTGACTGGTCCACTCAATGCTGTTTCAATGTAAACATGCACACAATTAGCTGAGCATCATCAAGTGAGACCAAGTTTAGTAAGTAGTGACTGCCCTGGCCTCGTGATCCATTGGTCTAGAACGTCTGGGTAATGTGACAACAGGAAAGCATGTGACCATGCTATCCAGCTGAAAATGAACTCGTCGGAACAATTGTGACGTTGGCGTAACGTCAGAACAAACCACGATGTGCATAACAAAATACAGCGAAATCCTAACAGTCCGCATCTCTGCATGCAGAAACAAATAATCTCTCCTCCCCCTTCCCCCACACCCATACCTCCCCCCAACCACCCCCGAAAACAGAGTCTGGCTGCCAACATCACAATCAAACACTGTGTAAAAGAAGTGAGCGTGTATTGTTTCAATGCCCTCAGGGGGCATGTGAAATAAACTTCTCGCCTTGCCCTCGCCTTGCCTTGCCTTTCTTCAAAGCTCACTCACAGACTCTTTCCTCTTGTTACTCATCTATTCTTAAATGACAAGATTCAAATCTGAAAACAAATACTTGAACTAGACGTCTACAGTCACCAACATGTGTGACAGGGCATTACAGAAAATTCCTCCATCTCCACACACAGACACTGGTGAGGAGTCCATGAATGCAGAAGATAATCAGAAATCAAAAAACAACACGCAGTTGCAAATAACTATCAGTATCAGTGTCAGTAGCCAAGGAGGCATCACTGCCTTCGGCCAAATCCATACACCCTACACCACATCTGCAAAGCAGATGCCTGACCAGCAGCATAACCCAACGCGCTAAGTAAGGCCTTCAGAAAACAAAAAAGAAAGATGGTACTAATAATGATAATAATGACGATAATGATAATATAAAAAAAATAAATAAAAAGACAATAAAGATGATAAGCAAATAAGCAAACAAATGTAAAACATGCAGACACACATACACACTTATGCATAACAGATATGCAATAAACATGCAGTTTCACAGATATGAAAGCACAAACAAATACACATAAACATACTCAAGCCCTCACACACACACACACACACACACACACACACAATCTCCCAAATTACCCTGCACCCCCCCCTCCTCCACACAAATAAACAAACAAACAAAAAAAAGGCAAAAATTTTATTGCCCAAACTTAGAACTGCTCTAAAGCCATGGCTGCAACATAAACATACACAGTTGCCCCATTGTCAGGAAATCCCCTTTTTACTGGACTTTCATTTTCTTCCAAACAAAGCCAAAAGTGCTGGCATTTCTTGAAACAGTTCACTTGTGTGTGGCAGAATCAGTCAATATTAACCCACACACACACACGTACACCCCCCCCCCCCACACCCCAATGGTGGCTCATTCATCAAATCAATCCTATCAATGGTGGCTCATGCAATCAGCCCTATCAACAATAGCTCATTCAATCAATCATATCAAGGTGGATCACTGAAACAGTGCTATCAACCGTTGCTCACGAGTTTATAGTATACTACCATTCATTGCGCATGAAACCAATCTTATCAACGGTTGCTCATCAAATCGATCTCATCAATGATGGCTCTGGCTCATGGAATCAGCTTGATCAATGACGACTCATCCACATCAATCTTATCACTGACAATATGTCTGCTTGATTTTTACTGGCCTGAACGGCTGAAGTTCACACAGACCATCACAAATGACACTTACCTGTACAAGTGACTGAGAAAAATGGTTACAGTTCTTGTTGAGCAAGTGGTACTGGTCCCCACGGAACTCTTTGCCCAACTGTTCTGTGATACGACGAATGTCTTCTGAGGAGAAGTCTGTGTAGCCAATGTGTATCGTTTGTCTGGAAGGATACAAAAGAATTTGTTTTTCAAAGAGAAACTGCAACAGAAAATCAAGACTGTGTGTGTGTGTGTGTGTGTATGTGTGTGTGTGCATGCATTGCATGCGAGTGTGTGTGTGCGTGTGCGTGCATGCGTGTCTGTGTGTGTACATGCATGTTTGTGTCTGTATGTATGACTATACATGAAAAACTAAGCATGCGTATGTCTGTGTGTATGTACATCTTTGTGTGTGCGTGTGCGTGCGTGTGCATGCGCGCGTGTGTCTGTGTTTGTCAAAGTGTGCATATATACACATACACAATGCATATCATATGTGAGCATGTGTGTGTACATGCATGCACATGCGCATGCATGCACATATGTATGAATATGGTAAGAAGGAATATCTTCTGTATACATGTGCACATACACTGCCAAAAATTGGACACACAATTGACATCACACAGCAGACAAAAATGTGGGTGATTCTCGCATGCCACGTACACAAACGACCACTGAAATATGCTCACTTGAACTTGAACTGTTCTCCCAGGTCATCTGCATCCCTGGGCTCAATTTCAAAGACCCCAGAAAACGGAAACGGGTGACCACCGTATGCATATTCTGAAAAGAAAATGTACCATGAACCAACAATTTGATAACACTGGACTTTAGGTTATACAAGGTAATCGTCATAATTTTCCAAAACCCGTTATGTCATGAATGTTTTGCCATATATAGTTTCTAACCCTGAATAGCTGTGACATTTGCACAAAAATAAAGTATGCCTGGCTGAGCCCTTCTGCCTTGATCTCTCTGTCCTTATTCTTTCTTTAACCCCCCATCTCTTTTTAGAAGCATTATATCTATATATATATATATATATATATATATATATATATATATATTATATATATATTTGTGTGTGTGTGTGAGTGTGCATGTGTGTGTGTGTATGTGTGTATGTGTGTGTGTGAGCAATGTACTGCACTGAATGGTGATCAGCAAGTGTTCAGTGTGCATGGTCCATCAAAACAAAAGGTAGTGACGTCATATTCCACTAAACAAAGAGGATTCATCTACCACCAAAAAGGTTTGGTTTTTTTTTTATAAACTTTAGTTTTTTGTTTTGAAGAATCCTGCAGTCAATTTGTTTTCTTCTTCTCTGTGCTTGGCTGGTTTGTTTCTTTCGTCTCACCTCTAATGTGATACTGTCATTTTGATGTGATTTTCAAAACTATCTTTTTGATCACCTTTTTTTTTTATATATAGGGCTGTCAAACAAACTGGAGCACTTCACAAAGTATAAACTAATAAATACCACCACCAACAACAACAACAAAAAAAACAGTAACAATTTACATGCAACATGTTATAAACAACAATACTGAACACAGAAAGATAAGAAAATCGCACCACAGGTTATGGCCACCACAGGTTATGGCTTGAATCAAATGACTCATTCCCCTTTGCTTGCTTATCAAACTCCAGACTATCTCAATCTGTCAGTGTCGCACATTGAGTGACTCACCCAATTCTGTATAATTTAGCATCACCAAATGCCAAGTAACAAGTCATGGTTAGAGTCTGTATCTTGACACAACAGTCATGAGAGACAAACATTTCTCATAATAAAGCATGATTATCAAAGGATAAGAGTGTGACTGTGAGTGTGTGCACACGTGTGTATGTTTGTGAGTGTCGCTGTGCACGCATGTAATAATTATGATGTGTGTCTGTGTGTCACAGTTTGCATGAGTATATCTGTAAGCGTGTGCTCGTGTGTGAATGCGTTTGTGTGCACAGACAGAGAACTCAGAGGGAGAGGAAGTGACAGAGGTAGGAGAGCTCTGCATGTTAATAATTCATATAAATTCACATCTTTGTTTAGTGCCACGCGGAATATTCCTCTCCCTTCATAAGTAAAGTACTTTTCTCACATCAAACAGCTGGCACAATTACAGCTGCATATAACAATGATGTACTTCCTGTACCTACAGTGAGTATACTGAAAGCATTATCACAGTTATATCATATGAAACAGTAAGTATAACCATGTCCAAATCTTGTAATGCAACAAACTCATTGAACTGGGAGGGCAGGGTAGGGAAAAGATACTGGAGTAATGCCACACTTCTTTTTTTCTTAGTTTATGCTAGATGCTGATATTGCAAAACTATCAGATGTTAACAGCTTTCAAAACTGCAGAGACAGCAGCTGATGTGTCTGCACGATTCACAAATACTGTTTTTAATTCTCTTCTGGTATCACTCCCATTCACAAGCTTCAAAGGACTGGGAATGGAAAGAAAGTACACACACACACACACACACACACACACACACACACACACACACACACACACACACACACACACACAGATATATGGTCTCAAATTAACTCAAGTACAGTGTCCCTGAACAGAATCATTTCCTCTAGCATGAGACAAGAAAAATGTCTTCACTTCATAACAGACATTCCATCAAATGAATTTTCGTATAACTATAATGCTTCTTGATTTATCATATATCAAATTTTAAAAAGAAAGAAAAAAGAGAGAGACTGAGAGAGAGAGAGAGAGAGAGAGAGAGAAGGGAGAGAGAGAGAGGGAGAGAGTGAGAGAGAGAGAGAGAGAGAAAGGGAGAGAAAGAAAGGGAGAGAGAGAGGGAGAGAGAGACAAGAGTTCCTCCTAAAGGATGGGAAACTTCAGTGAATGAAAACATGCAGAATGCAGAAGGTGGACAGGACCTGACAGACAGACACAAAGTGACTCAGAGAAATGATGTATGCATACCTGTGCCGTATACTTCAATACCAGAGTGGAAGACGCCCAGCCCAAGTGAGGATGTATACTCATTTATCCAGTACTGCAACACAGAAACAACTCTCCATCACTTCTGTTCAACAGGGCTGGATATGAAACCATAATGAATATAAACAAGGAATAGAATAAACACAACAAACATATTCCTTGTTTCTTCATGAGTTCAAGGGTATGACGTTGATAAATGAGAACTGAGAAAAGTCACTTTCATAACCAATCAAACAACACAAATCAAATGTGATTCTAGTATGCAGATTGATTTTATAAACAGTGATGCTTATAAATATAATGCATTTTAAAATTCAAAACTACCCTCCATAGAGAACTTGTCATTGTCTATTCAGTATTTGGAGTCAAACGGTGAAAATGGAAAACATATTCTAGACAGCGGATAAGAACAACAGGTAAACTTGTGATTAACAGTTGGTGGCCTGGTGCTCCAAGACATTTTGTCTCCATTAATACATGATCATACATGCTGTGATGTGACTACATTTTGTTTCTCTCTCTTCTTTTTAAAACATAATACATTTTGCTCTTTTTAATAATCTTTTCTTTTCTTTTTTTTTTACACACAACACAAAACACCAGCCACGTAGACTAGCTATGTTTTTGGTGGCTATAATTTGATGTTTAATTTGACGTTCATTTAATACATTTAAAAAAAATCTTTGTTGCCTTTGAGTTGAACCATAAAAATGTGGTATGTATAAACAAGGGTACCCCCCCCCCCCCCCCCTTACATCAATTCTATCAGCATAAAGTAACCTCTTGATTGGTTATAAATATGTGTTTTCCATAGGAAAAACAAATAAAAACTGCACGCAGGAAAAAAATACAAAAAAATGGGTGGCGCTGTAGTATAGCGATGCGCTCTCCCTGGGTTGAGCAGCCCAAATTTCACGCAGAGAAATCTGTTGTGATAAATTTTTAAAATTCTAAAATAAGTAATACATTTACAATATGCTTGTTACATGACTGCTTGTTACATGACTGAACAAGTTGTCACTGGCCTAATAAAAGACAAATACTGTAAACTGTCCAAAGGGAAAATAATATCACTTTACAGAACAGCAAGGCCAAGTAGAGACATGCATAGACACACACACCTCATCCTCTACACACACACACACACACACACACACACGTGCACAGAGCTCTCCTGATACATGTGTACACTAACACCCTTGCGTACACACACACACACACACACACAAACACACAGACACACACACACACAGAGGCTGCCACTGACTGGCCGCAAGAGGGGTGGGAAAAGATCTTTGATGCCAAGAACATGGCATCTAGTGCGTTGCTCAGTCTATTGTATTTGGAAAAGCCCACAGAGACTCTGTTCCGTTTTAGAAGAAATTTGTGCAATAAAAATGATGCCGATATTCGTTTGATTTCCAAAGCACCGTGCTCTACCTTTCATGCTAGACTTACTGCCGCTCCCTCTCTCTACCTTTATTTCTTTGAGGCGATCGATGGTGTGATGGCCTTGTACCTGTTCTTTTTGGTATTCTTTGACTTTTCTGAGGATTTCCGATTTTCCTAGATGTAGGCTGTTCATTGTTGTTGCATTACCAGCAAGTCTGTCAGCTCGGTCATTTCCCTGTCCTGGGCAGTATGACCATGTAAGTTTTTGAATCTGAAAGTTGCACATTGCCTCATGCCACGCTGGGCTTCCCATTCCACTTTCAAATTTTCTGTATGAGGTTCATTGAGTCCGTTAGAATCAAGGCATGTTGGTTTCCGGGCATATGGATAGATGATAGCCACTGGAGGGCATGTGTCACAGCTTCAACTTCGATCGTTAGGCTGGAGGTTGTGACTTTGTAGGCAGCATTCTCTTCCCTAACTGTTTTTCCATTTTGTTTCGCAGTGAATCCCCAACAAGACAGGCCTTTGGTGACTGAGCCATCTGTGTATATAATGATGTCTTCTTTACAGTTTTCTTCTATGAGTAGCTTCACTTCTGCATCAGTTTTGCCCTCTGGCCATTCCCGACAATGTCTTCCCAGAGTGGGTGAAATGGCTGTGTTGAATAGATGACTGAGGTTTTCAGGGTTTTCCTCCTATTCTTTTATTTCTTTCAGGTCTTGTAGTCGGCATACTACCTGGATTGTGTCTTCTGCTTGCCCCATCCATGATCTTCCTCGTCCTAGACGGCTGCCGTTTGGTTCCTTGACTGCGTCATGCAGTGGGTTTTAAGGGTTTTCTAATGCTCTGAAATAGGTCTGAACATGTTCTAACTTGTTTCTGGCCTGCACTGATGGAAGGTCAAGAAGGTCAGCAAGACCAAGTTAGACATGCTTATTCTAGTATTCTAGTCTGAATTTCACAATACCTGATGTGACAACTTATCAATGCAGTCCAGCACAAAATTCTCAACCAATCACTATATCCTAGATTGCTGAACTTCTTTAATCAAGTACTGAAATCACTCGCAATACAAGCTACTGGCTTGAGCTGTTCAACTTTTTTAGTTTTACATTGAAGAACTTTCAGT
Source organism: Babylonia areolata (assembly GCF_041734735.1). NCBI lineage: Eukaryota > Metazoa > Mollusca > Gastropoda > Neogastropoda > Buccinidae > Babylonia > Babylonia areolata. The sequence continues at coordinate 56,110,423 of NC_134896.1, forward strand.
TCATCTTTCAAATTTCATGTGATGTACAGATTTCAGCTGTTAAAGATTCCAACACGTAACACGTTTTACAAAACTGCAGTTCACTAATCACATGATTCATGCTTTTTTTCCTTTTTTTTTTTTTTTGTTAAAAATTACAACATTGTCAAACTTTTAAAATACTGCTGTTTACTCACCCCAAAGTAAAAGATACAGTTGTTCTTGGATTTTTATGTTTTAAATACTACTTTCACTGATGAAATGATGATGCAGCCACTATACGAATTTCAGTTGTGAAAATTCCAATCCTGTTTAACACTGTAAACACTCCTGTTAACTCATAATCATGATGCACAGGCTTTATTTTACAAACTGAAAAAGGCTTACCATGTCATAAACATTCACCAGGACTGGTTCTTGAGCCATTGCGCAAGTCTTCCAGACTCACAACACAGCCCACACTGCAACAACAGCACGACAACGTCCACCAATCCAGCGGGTAGTGCAGTACCAGCTCCACGTCCAGTGCTGTCCCCTGTTGAAGTGTCACTTTGCCCCAAAGCTCCAATCCCCAGGCTAAGCACAGTCTGTTTGCCAATGCTGTAATGTTGGAGTGTCACGTGCTGTAATGCCTGTCTAAGTGGGTCCTGGCTTCAATAGAGGCATGCCACTTTGCTAATGAACCTAGTGTGTCAGCTTTGTCCACACGGGATAGTGACAAGAGAGAAAACTCTGGTATAATTATAGAGCTCCTGTTTACTCAGTCTTTCCCTGCCCTCTGAAAAACAGATCTAATTCTCTTTAGTTCTCTTTCAGTTTCACAGACTCAAAACTGTTATTGTGTTAATTCAGAATGTCAAATCCACGAAATGTAACATTTTAGGGCTGATGTCACTGTCTCAGTTTTTTCAGTTCCTGGTTTCAAGCTTCAACAACAATCAACCTAAACTGGCTAGCGTACAAAGGTTCTTTGATATGGTGCTCTGCCAGAACTATGAATTACTCAATGGCCAGGATTTCTGAGGGGTCACACTAACCAAGCTGGTGTATATATATCCATGATGATGGAAATTCTTCACCTGAAATAAGAGAAGAAAAACATCATCCATAAAAATAATGAATAAGTGACAAGCCACTCACATTTTATAAACATGCCTAAAACAAATTTAGGAAAATGCATAATAATTTAATGTACAAGAAGAAGACGTATACAGTCTTACGAAGCATACCAAACACACACACACACACACACACACGCACACACATATATACAACACACTACAACACACACACACACACACACAAAGTCATACACAAGCATGTATGCAGACAAACTGACAGACACGCATGTACACATACCATATAGTTATATGATACTGTTCTTTGAATATAAGCTGACAAATCTAGGTAAGGCTGCAAAATGACACTTACTAAGAAATCTTAGCTCAGCCAAGGTTGTAAAGTATTCAAAGCTTGTGAACTTGTCTCTCACAGAGTTCTCAGTCAGATAAGAAACAGAGTTAATATATATCAAGATATGAGGGGAGAAAACAAACACACACACGCACACACACACAGTCACTTCCTTGTAAATTCTACAGTCCTCTAGTGTCAATTTGTTTACTGATGACACATGACAGTTCATAGAAAGATATCAAATTCAGATCACTGAACCTGTCCAACCAGTTTTTAGAAGGGTGCAGAGTGGGTATTTATAAAAACTGGTATAGAAACGACACCCCTTAACTAAAAACGACACCCCTTAACTAAGTTAAGCTCTATAAATCCCTAGCCCCTTCACCCTTTCCAGCTTCCTCCACCAAGCATACACACATGAAACACATCCATGCACCTACACATACATATATATAATACACACATACACACACACACACACATTCACACTCCCTTCTGTATCACATGCAATTTATCATCATTCTGAAGATGAATATCAGAATAACACTTTTTGGAAAATTGCAGAATGTCACCATCCATAATACCCATAAATTTTGTCCCACCCAGAACATCTTAGGTCACCATGAACGAAAGATGAACACAGGACACCTACCTTTTTCACACGCACACACACACACACACACACACACACACACACACACACACACACACACACACACAATTTCTTTATTGCTGTGCTGGTATTGCAAGGCTACACTTTAGATAATACCAACAGTCAACAAGTTACACACATAAACTACAGTTATGATTCCACTGCAACACACATGAAATTAATGTTTTTCTAAACTGGAGGCCAGCAGCTGGTGTACTAACATTTCCATTAACTCTGACTCATGTTCAATACTGGATTTTGAATTAATAGAGGAAACACATATATTGTATGTCTATCAATGTGATACATGACATTATCCTGCCCTTACAGATTTGTCCATTCCTCTACTTCTCTATTTCTCCTGCCCTGCCCTCCCCCCCCCCCTCCTCCCACACACACACACACTCTCTCTGATGATTAACTGCTACTGACTGCTGTTTCTCTAACTTGCTGCTAATTAATCAGCTAATTAACATACTTAACATTATGTCACAGGCAGTATACCTACTGTATGTACCACAAACAGAACTGAAACCAGTTCTCTGTGATATGAATTTGTAACTTTTGAACACATTACCTTTTTTTTTCTTTTCTTTTTTTTAACCCCTTTATTAAGTTTTCCACATACCTATATCACATGTTTTCATGGCATACATATCAGTCTGACTCAAATGCTACAAACTTAAAAGTCAGTTTGGATGCCTTGAACTTACTGAACAAGCTGGTTGGATTAGAAAAGAAATGGGTCAGTCAGTCAGAGCACACAGCTGTTGACAGTGCATTATTTCAAAAACTTTTCTTTGTAAAGTTTGTTATCATATCAGTGATGAATGATTCATGGTCATACACAAATGGATAATTCTGTACTGCTGTCACTCCATAAAATCAGTAACTTTTAAAAGATTAAATCCAAAATAATAATACAATTTTGATTCACGATTTCATAAGGATTATTATGCTGTTCTAGATACAGTGTTTTACTTAACTCTCTCTCTCTCTCCATATAAATCATTATATAAAATATATTTCAATACATTCATGAAGTGGCATCAAAGTCACTATGCTACATGTCAGTAAAACAGGGAACCTACATACCCACACAAAAAATTAATTTGACCTTCTGAGGAAAACAGGATTGAAAGCATGGCTGAACAAATGTTCTTTGAACCACATCCAGATAGTTGAATGCCATACAGAACTTACCACATGCAAAGCAAGAAAAAGGGAGTGAAGGGGGACAGAGATCAGATTTCTGAGATACTCAGACAGTGATAAGTGTAACTATCCATAAATAAGCCCACACACCATTATCAATGTCATAAAGCAGACAATCTTATTTATCATTGTCAAACACCAGTATTATCTGACAACGTGAAACTGAAAGCAAAAGTTAAACAACTTTTTAGCCAGACTGGATCTATATATGAGAAATGTAAGAGAAACAATCGTCGCTAAAACAGATATGTGGTTCTGAATTTTTGTATTCCATGGGGTATTCCCGGTGATTGAGTACTTTCATGCACTCATTTATGAAAAATAATTGACAGCATAATGGTTAAATCACTTGATCTCAAAGGTTTTCCTTGCCTATAACTTGTATAAGTTTCTGGATTAAGATCGTTGTTGAAGTTAGGCACATGTCTTTGCTCAGTTTCAGTTTCAGTTGCTCAAGGAGGCGTCACTGCGTTCGGACAAATCCATATACGCTACACCACATCTACCAAGCAGAGGCCTGACCAGCAGTGTAACCTCAGCATCTGAATAATACACAGCCACTCTTTCGACTTGGAGCTTGTCGGCACTAGTAATGTTAAGTAGTAGTTCCGTATACCATTTGAAAGGAAATTAAAAGAGCTTACATTTTATACCAAGAATTTATTCAAAACTTATTACCAGTTTTTAGAAATATACATGTAAAATAAAGCGAAAATTGTTTTTTTAAGCATTACATTACAATATGCAGTTATACTACGCTAAATCAATGACTTCAGAAAAGTGCAAGCTTATACGAACACAGGACGTCAGTAGTGCTAAAAATTTTATAGCTTAGTTAGTAGGTCAAAAGAATCCAGGCAAATAAAGCGAAAGAATGACAGACGTGAAAAATCCGTTGGCTCAATCTATGTCAAGGTGGTCGGCCACACCATGCAAAAAGCCCTCTATCTATCTTAGTATCTACTATCTATGATTTTTACTCATTTACTCAAAAATGATAAAACATAGAAGAAAAACCAGGACAGAATGGGAAAGAGGAGAAATTCAATATAATTCATATATATAAAACCAATCTTTATTTTGTAAACATCACTCACATTACAGGCTTGGGGAAATTAGGCAAAACAGACATTTTTCAGTCTTAGCATTAGCTTCAGTTTAGCGGATGAGATTGCCGGTACCTAGTAACAGACCATAACTTAAATAAGTCTGCTTAGAAGTCTAGGTTTCTATGCATTTGGCTATACATTATTGTGCAATATCAATATGCACACATCTGGCAGAGTTATGTAAAAATAAAAATAATGAATAAAAATACCCACACCAAGATATGTGTTGCTCCTGGCAAAATTCTGTGAAAAAAAACCATTTTGACAATTTACAAAATATAAAATATTGTATGATTACATTACACCCATCCCCCCACCACAGATCCCCTCACTCAAAAAGAAAGACGGAAAGAAAAGAACAGCCCTGCATTTGAGTGTATTGTTAGTATGTTACACTTACACTGCACGTATCCCTGGGGAAAACAACCCACACACTAACACAGCATATTACATGTGAAACGAAGAAATATGGTGAGTCAAGAAATCAATAATTCAGTTCAAGTGAATAGAATACAATACCAGAAAATGACCCAAAATAATCATTGATGTCACGGACGTATAGCTCACTATCTAAATCATAAAATCTTACTTGTTTTGTTGTTAGTTTTGAATCTCATCACAACTCAGTCTACATAGTGTCTTGGCCAAGTATTATTAATACCTCACAACAACTATAAATTACTGGGTTATTTGATTTTAAGAAGCGACGTACTCTTTAAACAACTGTTTCAAAAATTACCTGAGGATACAAAAGCCTCCGATCAGCCTGCAGTTGTTTCACAGAACCTCCTTTGACAAGTGATTCATCGCACATCACAGATCATCAGTTTTGCTTATGTGTGAAACGTCATTTCCTCTCGAGTTTTTCTTCGAGTCAATCACGAAATCACGAAATTTCCAGCATACATAAAATTTCTTGTGAGCAAACACAAGCATTGTCTGTTTGATAAAAGTGGTTGAAATTGTTGCACTGTTTCTAAACTTTACTGGTTAAAAAAATCGTATAATAGCTCCGATTTTTTTTCTTCTGAGTTGTCATGTATTTGGAGCACAAATAATGATGACGAAATAAGCAAGTGTGTGCAGCTTTGCCCTTCTGCTTTGGAGAGCAACGGGGTTGGTGGCAGTGTTGTTTACAAGTCTGCAAAATGCTGAGCATAGCACGACTTGCTTCACGGTTGTCTCTGTCAGGTGTGGCAGAGCGGGTTGCCAGAACTGCGGCAGTTTGCTTTCATCAATCGAGTGTAAGTAGCATTTGATCGAAAGTAAAGCAGTTAATAGTTTATGCGGAGTTCTGCGACTGCAAGTGACCTCCGCGCATTTTAAGACACCCCCCTACCCCATCCCTCCAGGCTTCCTTTCTGTTCTGCAGTATCTGATGGAAGGATTCAATGGCATCCTTTTCTCGTGTCTTTCTTTTTTGAAGCTAATAAGGAACGTTTATGGTTATGTAGCATTTAAAAAATACGTTGCATTTTCAGCTGTCAGTGACACAATGGTACATGTGTACAGTGCTGATGAATGAGCTTGTTTTGTGTTACTTTGGGATATTGCCATTATCTTATCAAATACAGTTATTGGTGTAAAAAATACGAACAGCTACTGAGTTATCAGGAGCCATGGTTAACACACACACACACACACACACACACACACACACACACACACACACACACACACAACCACAAAAAGCAAGCATATGCACACATACTTGTGTATTTTGTATCATGTAATGTATGGTTCAACTGCAACTAAATTTGTTTAATTTACGCATTTTACCTGGGGGTTCAGTTTAAATATAAGTTATCAATAGTAGTGCAGTAGTGGTGTGCTTCTATTGTAAAATTTTCCACGTGTGTGCTCATTCATGATTGTCCAAATTCAACTCAGAGATACAATGAATGTCGAAATTGACCTCACTGGCACAGATGTGTACATTTGTCTGTGCACACAAACACAGCACACAGTTTCATAATTGTTTTCTCGTTTATTATTTGTTTGAATTTCTTTTGGTTTTATTCAGTTCTTGAGAACAGACCAAATAGTAAATACTTTGATTTTTTTGTTTGTTTGTTGTTGTTGTTTTTTTTTTGGGGGGGGGTTGTTTGTTTGTTTTTGTTTTGTCTTTGTTTTTTTGTGGGTTTTGGGGTTTTTTTTTTTGGTTTTTTTGTTTTTTTTGTCCTTTGCATTGAAGATTATATTTTCTATTGAAGCATCACCATCAGTAGTTCAACACTTGCATACAAGTGAATGTGGGAGTTGCACCCCACAAATGAAGAAGAACTGTTACATAAGCTAAAATAAGTGCCATCTACTAATTCCCCCCTAGAATCAACTGGATGACTGCTCAAAATTCTCCTTAAAAACTATGAAGGAACTGTGCAGAAGCTTTACAGCTTGTTTTATCCCTGTTCTGTAACTACTACACTACTATGTGATGTTCCTTCACAGACCCCACTTCCCCTTCCTTCCCCCACAACAGAATATGCCTGAGAGATACTGCTTTTTATTATTTTATCATCGCCACTTAAAACCTAGCCATCAGCGGACAGTCATATCACTACATTCATTTAGCAGTGATCCCAGTCTCCACAGGAGGAGAAAAAAACAACAACAAAAAACAAAAACAAACAACAGTTTATTAACTTCTCAAAGCTGCTACTCTGCTGATGAAAATGTTTTTGTTTGTTTGTTTTTCTGTACATTACATGAATGAAATTAGTTCTTTGTATGTAATCTGTTGGTGGCATCCTTTCCCCCCAGAACCATATTAATTAATATATATTATTATGTATTTTCTGTGATTTATTTGTAATCCTTTGAGTGGTCATTGCTATTTCTGTGCACATAGCAGTCACAGTCAGAGTGATAAACTAAAGGCAAAGTGGTGGTGAGTTATCTCTTCAGCTTCAGGTGGGCCATTTGACTTTAGTTTATGTGCACCGTGACTCAGGCTAACACAGCGTGCCAGCTGGGTGTTGTGTTTAATCAGTTTTACCACTGTGACTACAAGTCATATAGCAATGAGAGTGCCATTCATTATTCAGAATGTAAGCAGGTGCAAGTTGAGCCAGAACATCTGTGTTGGGCTGAAATATGTGTACTGTTTGTTTCTGTCCATAAAAGTTGTATATCTATCTATCCATCTGTCTGTCTATCTATTTATCTGTCTGTCTGTCTATCTATGTGTCTATATGAGTGTTTGTATTTGTATTTCTTTCTTTAGATTAACCTCTTTTCACAATAGTGTTTTGTAATATTAGATGCGAAAAAGTTTATTTACTCGTTAGTTGGTGTGCGTGTATATGTGTGTGCCTCTGTACATATTTTAAAGATATACCCATAATTTGGGGTGTCATTCTCCTCCCTGGTGAACTCTGGATCAAAAGTGTAATGCCTGATGTATTGTGCCACGATGCTCCATGTTCTTTAATAGAAGAATTGTGTATCACTCATTCACTGTGTGTTACCAGGCCCTCAGGTCAACCGGTGATGGCACAGTGCGGTTTGAAGACAAGCCAGAATTTCCCGGCTCTCGCTCTTGCTATGTCCACAAACTGGAGTTCATTGAGCCAGAGGCTCAGGAAGGCATCCCAGTGTACAGAGTGCTCAACAGGGAGGGCAAGATTGTTGACCCCACACAGGACCCAAAGGTATGGAGTACACCATGGCATACCACGTTTCTTCATGTATTGAACAGAGATCAAACGACTGATGATAAACGCCAAGTATTTATTACAAAGGCATATACATTCAAAGACACATACACGCATACACTCAAACATACACTCACACATTCTCTTTCTCTCTCTTTTTCCTTCCCTCCTCCCTCTTTCCATCCCTCACTCCTCTCTCTCTCTCTCTCTCTCTCTCTCTCTCTCTGAACTCACTGTGACAACAGTCAATGCATTCTTTACTGTATGGTCAGATAGACAAAGAAACAATGACAAACATGCACCATGACTTGACTGTACACATGCATGCGTGTGCACACACACACATGCACTCTCTCACTCACACTGTCTTCTTCTATCTCTCTGACAACAATCTATGCATTATGCACTAAACAATCAGCTGGACAGAGAAACACTGCAAGATGTGTCATGACAAGACACTGTACACACATGCGTGTGCACACACACACACACACACACACACACACACACACACACACACCCCTACCTTTCTCTCTCCCTCTCTTTCTTTCTCACTGACATAATCAACGCATTGTGCACTGTACATTCAGCTGTACAAGAGAGACGGTGACCAAGATGTACCACGACATGACACTGCACACACATGTGCATGCATGCACATTCTCTCACTCACCCTCTCCCTCCATCTCTTAGTCTCACCCTCTCTTTCTTTCTCTCTGACAATAATCAACACATTATGCACTGTACATTCAGCTGGAGATAGAGACGGTGACAAATATGTACCATGACACGACACTGCACTCACATGTGCGAGCATGCTCACACACTCACTCACCTCTCCCCCCCCCCTCCCCTCTCTCTTTTTCTCTCTGACAATAACTCATTCTGCACTGTACATAAGAGACAGTGACCATGATGTACCATGACATGACAGTGCACACACATGTGTGTGCGTTCACACACACTCACTCTCCTCTCTCTCTCTTTCTTTCTCTCTGACAATTACACATTCTGCACAGTACATGCAGCTGGACAGAGAGACAGTGACCAAGATGTACCATGACATGACAGTGCACACACATGCGTGTACATTCATACACAAACACACACACACACACACACACACACACACACACACACACACACACACACACACTCTCTTCGTCCCTCTCTTACCCTCTCATTCTTTCTCTCTGACAATAATCAACGCATTCGTCACTGTACCTTCAGCTGGACAGAGAGACGGTGACCAAGATGTACCACGACATGACTCTGCTGAACACCATGGACCGTGTGCTGTACGAGTCACAGCGCCAAGGGAGGATCTCTTTCTACATGACCAACTACGGGGAGGAGGGCACACACATGGGGTCTGCCGCTGCCCTTGACCCAGAGGACCTGGTCTTCGGCCAGTACAGAGAAGCTGGTGAGCTCATAGTAACCTCAGTTTAGATAACCCTCCACTTCCATGCATGGGATGAGTCTTGTCAAGGTCTTCAGTGTCAGCGGATTCATTGGGGACTGCCGTTGGAGGGACGTGGTGGTGGTCTCCACTCTGGGGGAGACGCTCACTCAGTCTGGCTCCATGACTAAGCCATTATTGTCATCAGTAGGGGGCATAGCAGGTGGTGTCCATAGTATGTTATCAGAACAGGCACTGCCGAACACCACCAAAATCTCAGCTGCAGTGCAGGGTCTCCCCTGGTGTGTGGCCTCCTAGCGACCTAACATCAATGGTTCCCTGTGGACCGCCAGCACTGGGACTGCAACAGATGAACCCAGGTGTTGCTGTGTATGGGGGACTCAGAATGAGTGGCATGGGAGTGATACCACTGAAATGGTGCAGATGATCATGATGGGGCAGCAAAAAAAAAAAAAAAGAAAGAAAAAAAGAACCTGGTGAGGTACGGAGGAATGGCCAAGTAGTAACGCGTCCACCTAGGAAGCAAGAGAATCTGAGTGCACTGGATCGACTGAATCCCACACTTGTCAGTATTTTTCTCCCCCTCCACTGTGTCAGGAGTGGCGGTGTGGACATAAGTCATTCAGATGGGTTGAGATAGAGAGGTCCCATGTGTGAATATGTGAAATATGTACTCAGTGCACAGAGTAGAAATCATGGCAAGAAAAGGGTTTTGGGGGCAAAATTCTGTAGAAAAAATCCGCTTGATAGGAAAAAATCAATAAATTTGCAGGCAACCCCGCGCACCCCCCCACCCCCCTTCCCCCCCAAATATGTGGTGATATATTGTAGTGACACGCTCGCCCTGGGGAGATAAGCCAGAATTTCACACAGAGAAATCTGTTGTGACAAAGAATAATACAATACAGTATTACTTTTTTGTCACAACAGATGGCTGTGTTTGAAATCGGGGCTGCTCCCCAGGTCAGAGCCCTTCGCTACAGTGCAGTGCCAACTGTTCATTTTTTTAACTTTTTTTCTGTCTGCAAGTTTCTGTTTTATGATCAAAATTGATTTTTCTACAGAACTTTGCCAGGCACAACCCCTTTTGTTGTCGTTGGTTCTTTTACATGCTCAAAGTGTGTGTTGTACATGGGACATCAGTTTATTATCTCTCTTCAGAATGACTAGGCCCAGACCACCACTTAAGGTCTGGTAGAGGAGGGAGTGGGGGTCGAAATGCCCATGAACAATCTCTTCCTAGTCAGGAGATTTACCATGAGGCCACTGCTTTACCAACTGATATCTTATGGCTGGGGTTTCCCTGCATGTAAGATTTTGTCATTTTCTGTGTGAATTTGATGTTAAACAACATGTATTGAGGTGATGTACGTACATTATTGGCAGTGATGGAAGACAGTTTTTCTTGCATTTCTGTTTTATATCTGTGACATTGTCTAGTGGGGGACATAGAGAGAGGGAGTGGTCATGGTCATGAGTGGTTCATTATACGCGTAATTTGTCACTTGTCCTAATGATGTAAAGTGCCCTGAGCTCTTAGAGAGAAAGGCCACAACACAAATGTACATTATTATTGTTGCGGTTCTTTGTGCTTTTCTCTACGGCTTCAGTTTTAGTGGGTTGACTTTTATGTTTACTGCAGTTACGGCCTTGTTGCGGAGTCAGACTGATTTAATTTCCTCCCCCCTGGTCCACTTCTCTGAGGGGAGAGACCTTACAATTGATGGTGTTCCTTGTTGCACTTTTGGGCAGTGGTTTTCTGTTGAGGCGTGGACACTGACAGCCAAAACTGAAAGGAAGATCCAGGCCTTCGAGAACAAACGCCTGAGGAAGCTCCTTCAAATTCCCTGGATCGAGCACAGGACCAATGAATATGTACAGAGCAGAATTAAGAACCTTGCTGGACCTCAGGAACCTCTCCTTTCAACTGTGAAGAGACGCAAGCTGATATGGTTTGGGCACAACACTTGACACATCAGTCTGTACAAAACAGTCATGCAAGGCACCATCGAGGGCGGGAGAAGAAGAGGAAGACAGAGGAAGAACTGGCATGAGAACATCAAACAATGGACTGGACTCCACACACGTGAGCTGCTGCCAGTGGCTGCTGACAGAGACAGATGGAGAAGGGAGGTTGCGTCTGTGGTCCTCAGGTTTCCCCCAACGACTACTTTGTAGTTATGGGCTTGAGGTGAGGTGAGGTTTCTGTTGAGACTCACAAGGACGGTAGAGTGGGATTGCCATTGTGTAGTGGCTAAAAACAGCTTTCAAACTTCCATGCACAGGTCTGCTGTAGGAATCTTACCTGATACTTGTTACCATTTTGTAAAGTAATTTATTGTTCATTTTGAGAGTAAAATTTCTTTTACCTCACTTTTTCTGCATGAGCGGTGAAGTAGCATAGTGCAGGACATTAATCAGACCCCTGCCAGAGTCTGCACCAGTGGGTCACAGGTCAGTATGTTTGATTCAATGTAATTTTAGGAGGGAAAAAATCCTTGTAACTTCTCACACACATGTTTGTTTGCAGGAGTACTCATGTGGCGGGGCTTCACCCTGGACCAGTTCATGAACCAGTGCTACGGCAACGCTAAAGACCTGGGCAAGGGGAGACAAATGCCAGTGCACTATGGTTCCAGGGACCTCAACTTCGTCACCATCTCCTCCCCGCTCGCCACACAGATGCCACAAGGTGAGTGAGTGAAGACGTGGTGTGCTGCGAAGGTGACAGGAGACGACAGGGCAAGTTATGCTGCAGATTTGAACAGCGAGATGACATGATTCATGTTGATAATGTGGATGCATTAATTCTGCAAATGTAAACTTCAATCAGACACATAAGAATATAGTGTGTCATCAACATCAGATGCAAATCTTTGGTATAAGCAGTAAATGTGTGTGTGTGTGTGTATATATATATATATATATATATATATATATATATATGTGTGTGTGTGTGTGTGTGTGTGTGTGTAGATATATGTAGATATATATATGTATATATATATATCTTAATCACTTTTATGGAGTCCGTTCGCAGATTGATAAAAATGGCATCAATGGCACCACTAACCTGAGTGTGGGGCAACAAACCCCTAGAGGTCACCAGAGGAGGTGGTGGAGGTCTGGAGTCGACCGGAGGGAGCGGAGGAAGTGGAGGAGGTGGCGGGTTGGTGTTGTTGAGAGGGCCAGAAGTAGAGGGCCCAAAGTGTCCACGAATCAATTGCAATCGTGCCTTAATTTTAGCCCGATTGCCCAATCGAGCCATATAATTATGTGACCTGGTTGAAGACATAATTTGACAAAAAACAAGAACACCAGAGAATCGACAGACAGACAGAAAATACGAAAAAAAACTTAGCCATATGAAGAGCACAGGAACAGGAGTCAAGATGGCTGCCGGAAAAAGAGGGCGCTTGTCAGGGGAGCAAAGAGGAGGTTACCTACTTCCGGGAGGTTATCGGCCGTAGCTACTTTCATTTTCTCCGCATAGGCGGATAGTAGTTTGCACAGGACAGGAATGTCAGACCCCTGCCGGAGTCTGCATTAGTGGGTCACGGTAAGCATGTTACTTAAACGTAATTTTAGGAAGAAAATTTCCTTTATCAGGAATAGAGGAATCTGGAGTATGCGAATCAGGGAAACAGGCAAAATAGGATGACACCGAAAATAACTGAACATCACTTAGTTTGTGTGAACAGTGAGAACGTCTGCACCACACGCATGTTTTCAGTGGCTAGTGTGAACGTTCCATGTAGTCCTGTCATTTGTTGTATTAGTATTGTGACATTTTGAAATGGAACACCTGTTTAAACCAGTATTGTGACATTTTGAAATGGAACACCTGTTTAAACCAGTATTGTGACATTTTGAAATGGAACACCTGTTTAAACCAGTATTGTGACATTTTGAAATGGAACACCTGTTTAAACCAGTATTGTGACATTTTGAAATGGAACGCCTGTTTAAACCAGTATTGTGACATTTTGAAATGGAACACCTGTTTAAACCAGTATTGTGACATTTGGAAATGGAACACCTGTTTAAACCAGTATTGTGACATTTGGAAATGGAACACCTGTTTAAACCAGTATTGTGACATTTGGAAATGGAACACCTGTTTAAACCAGTATTGTGACATTTTGAAATGGAACACCTGTTTAAACCAGTATTGTGACATTTTGAAATGGAACGCCTGTTTAAACCAGTATTGTGACATTTTGAAATGGAACGCCTGTTTAAACCAGTATTGTGACATTTTGAAATGGAACGCTTGTTTAAACCAGTATTGTGACATTCTGAAATGGAACGCCTGTTTAAACCAGTATTGTGACATTCTGAAATGGAACACCTGTTTAAACCAATCACAGCGGCCGGAGCAGCGTATGCCTTCAAGCTGCAGCAGAAGAACCGCATTGTCATCTGTTACTTCGGGGAGGGGGCTGCCTCCGAGGGGGATGCTCACGCAGCTCTCAACTTTGCAGCTGTGCTGGACTGCCCCATCATCTTCTTCTGGTATGCCGAAAAACATTGCATCATAGAGCATCCTAGTTTTGTTTGTCCACTCTACTGTCCCATCATCTTTTTCTGGTATGTGAAAACTCCTTAAAGCATAGAGTGTCTTTGTTTTGTTTGTCCACTCTACTGTCCCTTCTTCTTCTTCTGGTATGTGAACAATCCTCAAAGCATAGAGTGTCTTTGTTTTGTTTGTCCACTCTACTGTCCCATCATCTTTTTCTGGTATGTGAAAACTCCTTAAAGCATAGAGTGTCTTTGTTTTGTTTGTCCACTCTACGGTCCCATTATCTTTTTCTGGTATGTGAAAACTCCTTAAAGCATAGAGTGTCTTTGTTTTGTTTGTCCACTCTACTGTTCCATCATCTTCTTCTGGTATGTGAAAACTCCTTAAAGCATAGAGTGTCTTTGTTTTGTTTCTACTGTCCCATCATCTTTTTCTGGTATGTGAAAACTCCTTAAAGATAGAGTGTCTTTGTTTTGTTTGTCCACTCTACGGTCCCATCTTCTTCTTCTGGTATGTGAAAAATCCTTAAAGCATAGAGTGTCTGTGTTTTGTTTGTCCACTCTACTATCCCATTATCTTTTTCTGGTATGTGAAAACTCCTTAAAGCATAGAGTGTCTTTGTTTTGTTTGTCCACTCTACTGTCCCATCATCTTTTTCTGGTATGTGAAAAATCCTTAAAACATAGAGTGTCTTTGTTTTGTTTCTACTATCCCATTATTTTTTTTTTTTATAGTTGCCAATAAAACAAGACATCGAGCGTCTTAGTATCTTAGTATTCTGGATATATACTCGACTGTTCCATTATTTTTTTTCTGGTATGTGAAAATGAATCAAAGCATGGAGCATCATAGTTTTGCTTGTCCACTCAACTGCCTCGTTATCTTTTTCTAGGATGTGACAAATCCTTAAAGCATAGAGTGTCTTAGTTTTTGCCTGTCTGCTTTACTGTCCCATCATCTTTTTCTGCTATGCCAAAAAACCATTAAAGCATAGAGCACCTTAGTTTTCTTTGTCTGTTTTATTGTCCTGTTAGTGTCAGATTTAAAAGAAAGAAAAAAAGAATCTAGATTGTGCTGAGAAAGAAAAAAATTGGCTACAACCTTTTAAAGGGTTAGATTTGTTCTTTTTGATAGTCTTCAGTGTCTTTTTTTTTCAGACAGTGATATCCTTTTAGTGTTCAGATGTTTACTGAAATATATCCTGTATGACAAAACACTGCTGATTGTGTGAGACAGGTGAATATTGTATGGGTATTTTGGGGTGTTTTTTTGTTGTTGTTGTTGTTTGTTTTTGTGTTTTTGTTTTTTAACTTTAGTTTTATATTATCAGAAGAAAGAAAAAGAACAGCCATCCTGCATTCACAATTACAAGCCCATTTCATGACCCTGTTTAATTAATTCGAAACAGTGCACCAGAATTCAAAGCAATGAACCTATCAATGCATTTACTCTAAAAAAAATAAAAAAAGTATGAAACTAAGAAAAAAATAACCTGTGTTGGAAGTCACAGATATTGGCACCTGTTCGTTTTCACAGTTTGTGTTGTATCCCCACCCCCCACCCCACCAAAAAAGAAGAAGAAAAAAGACCATTTTGTTTCCATTTCCAGTCTGCTGCCTGTTGCATGTGTGTGTGTAGTTAGACTCAATGGATTTTATTCCTCCTCCCCTGCTCTTCTCTCTATTTAATGTTTTGTATGTTAAGCATGCACTTTTTTGAAAAGAAATTCTAGTATTTTGTCATTGTTGTTGTTGTTTTTTAAAGTGTTTTTCACCAATGCTTGCAGCCGTAACAACGGTTACGCTATTTCAACGCCCACCAAAGACCAGTACAGAGGTGATGGCATCGGTAAGTAATTTTCTGTATTCACAGCTTTTGTGTGTATGTGACTTTTTTTGTTGACTCACTTGTGTAAACAAAGTGAATCTATGTTTTAACCCGGTGTTCGGTTGTCTGTGTGTGTCCGTGTGTCTGTGTGTCCGTGGTAAACTTTAACATTGACATTTTCTCTGCAGATACTTTGTCAGTTTACACCAAATTAGGCATAAAAATAGGAAAAATTCAGTTCTTTCCAGTCATCTTGTTTAAAACAATATTGCACCTCAGGGATGGGCACAAAAAAATAAAAAAATGAAGTCTAATTATATGCAAACTGCATTTACTGTTATATTTATATTTTTTGTATTTTCTAAACTTGGCACTTTGATCTGATATTCTGACCCAACAACAAGAGCAGTCATTGTTATCATTTTTTGTTCAAACAGGAACTTCTTTTGTTAAGCATGGAAGTTTTATTTATTTTGCAAACTTTTTGGTGCAGATAGTAAAAAAGGGAAATTACTCTGTAATTAATGCTAGGGGACTTAATTTGCTTTAAACTGATCTTTCTCATCTTAAACATTACATTTTGAAATTATACTCAACCATAAAAAACTTGGATTTTTTTTTTTTTAAGTGTATCACAAGTGAGTCTTGAAGGCCTTGCCTCTCTTGTTTATACATGTTCTTGAGTGTTTGTGTTTTGTGAATGTGTGTCCAGCTTGCTGTGTATATTACTTGGGTAAGTTATATGTATTCCACTGATGGCAATCAGTGATATATTTTTTCTTCTTTGTAACATGCTTTGAAACAAACCTGACTGATAGATAACATGTGTGAAAAATCCATCATCAGTCCACCAGGAACTTGCTCCAGGACAAACTGGATCCTCAGATCCGCAGTTCAATACTTCAACCATTCAGCTGTTGCACACATCTGAGCTGCTTGATAGCTTATTGAATAAAACTTATCACGCTGTAGACCTAAAGCGTTTGATGGTTTTGATAGAATCTTCAAAAAGTTGTGGGTATGTGCTTTTTGAAAATTAAGTGATTGAAATTCATCTTGCTAATCCAGTCACAGCTGGCATTGATTACAAGTGTGCTGTGACATGGACTAAGGCATTAGAAAGTCAGCACACAAATTTGCTTTTGCCCATGGTTTTCCGATGGTGATGGGGCTTGAGATCAGTAAAGTCACACCTAGCTCTTGGCAAAAGTAAGGATAAATAACTTGTGTTTTGGGGGGGTTTACATGTATATGGAACATAGCAGCTACTAACTGGCAAAAGTAACCATAAATAAATAGTATGTTGGGTTTTTATGTGGAGTATTGCACATAGTAGTTGACAAAAGCAATACCTAGTAACTGGCAAAAGTAGCCAAAATTAACTAGTATTTGTGGGGTTTTACATGGAGTATAGCACCTACTAACTGGCAATAGTAAATGTAAATAATTAGTATTTTGGGGGTTTCGTATGGAGTATTGCATCTAGTACTGGTAAAAGTAGCTGTAAGTAACTAGCACATGGGGTTTCTGAATGGAGTGTTGCACCTAGTGAATGACAAAAACAGCCAAAAGTGAGTAGTATTTGTGGGTTTTTACATGGAGTACTAATTGTGTTGTTGCACTCTGTATAACTCTGCTTTTGCTTTGCTTTTTCCCAGCTGCTCGAGGTCTAGGGTATGGCGTGTCCACAGTCCGAGTGGACGGCAATGACCCGTTTGCTGTGTACAATGCCACCAAAGCCGCTCGCCAGATCTGTCTGTCACAGAACCGACCCATTCTCATTGAGGCCATGACTTACAGGTTTGTGTTTCTGCATGTGTTAGCACGCTTGTCAAGGTGGTTGAACATGCTGTTTGCTGCTTCCGACATTTTGAACAAAAGGCTCATAGAATTAGTTCTTTCTTGTGCTACTGTGTCGAGGTATATAATGTTTGAGAGCAGAGCATGTTGCAGAAGGGGAAAGTGGCTTACATATTTTGATATTTATTGTTTCCTGACATTTCTGTCAACATTCTGGATGGCAGAAGAAAGCACTCAATTTTTTTCTGTCGTCAGCTTTTGTCAGTAACTGATGCGGCATTCTTCTGCTTTTGACCTGCCTGCCTTGCATTGTTTCTCTGCGTCTGTTGTGATCCTCGTTAGATGTGTGACTTGACCTGTGATCCTTGATGGATATCAGTTCTTGAAATGTATTTCCTGTTGGTTGATGGTATGTTCATGATGGTGTGTTCGTGTGTATTTCAGAAGAATATGTCTCACAAACTTCAGATACACGTATCCATTGATTACATTTTATTACAGTTATCACAAGCTACCTGTTGAAGTAGGCGAAAGAGCAGGTGAAGACAGAGAAAACAGAACTGGGAATGAAATATGGGAACAATTGATTATGGATTTCATTTTCTTGAAAATGTCCGAAAAATAATGTCATTTGAAATAGACTGATGCCAAGTAAATAACAGTCATCTTAATCAATGTTCAGTTGATGCAGTTTTGTGTTGGGAAGAAAATGCAATGTAAGTACATATATAAAAGTGGAGAAATGTGTGTGTCTTGTCCTTTCATCTAGATGGTGAAGTTTGACATTTCCTTCTTGAATTGTCATTATTTATTTTTGGTGTATTTTCATGCCTGTTTTGACATTGTTGGACTTACGTTGTGATTCGGTGTGTGCGTATTGTTATTGTATTCACTGTTCGCAAAAAGGATGAAAGTTCTTTCAAATCTTTGAATCGCATCGTTTGATGGTCTGTCCATGGGTGTGGGTGTGTGTGCATGTGTATGATTTCAGAATCGGACACCACAGCACATCGGACGACAGCTCTGCCTACAGGTCCATGGACGAGGTGAGCTACTGGGACCAGCAGGACAACCCCATCTCACGCCTGCGCCACTACATGGTGAACACCGGCTGGTGGGACGAGGAGGCGGAGAAAAAATGGATGCTGGACGCCAGGAAAAGGGTGAGTGATGGTTTCCCTCCATTGGAGGCTTGTGTGTTGGTGTGTCTTTGTGTGTTATATACACATGTTGGCGTGCCTTTGTATGTTATATATGCCTGTTGGTGTGTCGTCATGTGTTATATACACATGTTGGCGTGCTTTAGTGTGTTATATATGCCTGTTGGTGTGTCTTTGTGTGTTAATACAACACATGTGTTGGTGTGTGTTTGTGTGTTGTATACATGTGTTGGTGTGTCTTTGTGTGTTTTGTACATGTGTTGGTGTGTCTTTGTGTGTTATATACATGTGTTGGTGTGTCTTTGTGTGTTATATACATGTGTTGGTGTGTCTTTGTGTGTTATATACATATGTTGGTGCGTCTTTGTGTGTTATATACACGTGTTGGTGTGTCTTTGTGTGTTATATACATGTGTTGGTGTGTCTTTGTGTGTTATATACATGTGTTGGTGTGTCTTTGTGTGTTATATACACATGTTGGTGTGTCTTCTTGTGTGTTGAGTTCGTTTACTCCTGTTTTAGGTTGGTGATAACCCTTTGCAAGAGCACAGGTGTTCAGCGCTTAACTTTTAGTTCATCGCAGTAGCGAACTTCACCCCGCGTTCAACTCCGGAAGGAAAGGCACCGATTAAAAATAACACGCAGCAGCCGGGGTGGTTAGAACTGTGGCCTGGAAGAGATAGCAGCACAAAGTGCTATGGGTGCTCTTCCATGTCACGCCTCTAGCTGTTACCAGCTGTAGGGAGGGAGAAAGACCAGCAGAGTGGTGTGTGCTGTGCCGAGTGATGGCAGCGGCCAGAGAGAGAAAACAACCCATCATCTTTAACATCTGATAACACGTTGCTTGTGAAGTCTGTGTTTCAACGACTCCCTGTTGCAGGTGATGTAGTCTGTTTCAACGACTCCCTGTTGCAGGTGATGTAGTCTGTTTCAACGACTCCCTGTTGCAGGTGATGAAGTCTGTTTCAACAACTCCTTGTTGCAGGTGATGAAGTCTGTTTCAACGACTCCCTGTTGCAGGTGATGAAGTCTGTTTCAACGACTCCCTGTTGCAGGTGATGAAATCTGTTCCAACGACTCCTTGTTGCAGGTGATGAAGTCTGTTTCAACGACTCCCTGTTGCAGGTGATGAAGTCTGTGTTTCAACGACTCCCTGTTGCAGGTGATGAAGTCTGTTTCAACGACTCCCTGTTGCAGGTGATGAAGTCTGTGTTTCAACGACTCCCTGTTGCAGGTGATGAAGTCTGTGTTCCAACGACTCCCTGTTGCAGGTGATTAAATCTGTGTTTCAACGACTCCCTGTTGCAGGTGATGAAGTCTGTGTTTCAACGACTCCCTGTTGCAGGTGATGAAGTCTGTGTTTCAACGACTCCCTGTTGCAGGTGATGAAGGCCTTTGCGGAGGCAGAGCCCCGGAAGCGGCCCAGCCCCGAGGAGATGTTCACGGACGTGTACCAGGAAATGCCGCCCCACCTTCAGCAGCAGTTGCAGGAGATGAAGGAGCATGTCATGCAGCACAAGGAGCACTACCCCCTGGAGCAGTATGAACCCATGAAGTGAGAGAGGTAGGGACTGCTGGACCACCGCCACCACCACCCGGCCCTCAGTCTGCTTCCCCCTGTGCCAAGGGTTCAGTCGTGTCTCATGCCTTCTGCACTGTGTTGTACTCGGATGTTTGAAACGTCTTTGAGTCCTGCATGTTGTACTCGGATGTTTGAAACGTCTTTGAGTCCTGCATGTTGTACTCAGATGTTTGAAACGTCTTTGAGTCCTGCATGTGTACGCGGGATGTTTGAAACGTCTTTGATTCCTGCATTGTTGTACTCAGATTTTTGCAAACGTCTTTGAGACCTGCAAGTTGTACTCAGATGTTTGAAACTTCCTTGAGTCCCCAGCATGTTGTACTCAAATTTAAACGTCTTTTGAGTCCGCATGTTGTACGCGGAAGTTTGAAACGTCTTTGAGTCCCTGCATGTTGTACCTCCAGATGTGTGAAACGCTTTGAGTCCAGCAAGTTTGTACGCGGATGTTTGAAACGTCTTTGAGTCCTGCATGTTGTACTCAGATGTTTGAAACGTCTTTGAGTCCTGCATGTTGTACTCAGATGTTTGAAACGTCTTTGAGTCCAGCATGTTGTACTCAGATGTTTGAAACGTCTTTGAGTCCAGCATGTTGTACGCGGATGTTTGAAACGTCTTTGAGTCCTGCATGTTGTACTCAGATGTTTGAAACGTCTTTGAGTCCTGCATGTTGTACTCAGATGTTTGAAACGTCTTTGAGTCCTGCATGTTGTACTCAGATGTTTGAAACGTCTTTGAGTCCTGCATGTTGTACTCAGATGTTTGAAACGTCTTTGAGTCCTGCATGTTGTACTCAGATGTTTGAAACGTCTATGTCCCAGATGTTGTACTCAGATGTTTGAAATGTCTCGAGTCCTGCACTGCATCAAAATGTGTGTGGAATTCATACAGGATGTCCTTTTAAACAGATTCAGTGTTTTAGTGTCAGCTGATGGAGACAGTACTGCTGCTGATGTCTCAGATCTACAGAAAAAAATGATAATGATAATAAAGTATTAATGATAATTACGAGAAAAAATAATGCAGATTGACCTTTACACTTCCCAGGTAGGGAGCTCGTGGCATTTTCATAAAAAAAAGTTATACATATGTAAATGATTTACATACATGCATCAAGTACACCATATGTGAACAAGTATTTGTACACACACAAACATGCCAACGAACAAACCAGCACATGCACACAGACACACACACACAGACACACACACACACAATCAACAGAAGCACAAGAAGCACAGCAGTCAATAAGATGGAGACTCAATGAACATAGGCAGATATAGGTACATATGTATACTGAGAGTGAATCATTCCATTCACTCACTCACATTCACATACTTCATACATTTTTCTCTTCTTTTTTTTTCTTTTCTTTTTTCAGCTTTCTACATTGTGCAGTTTTCATAAACGAAATGAGCTAACACGCTCAGGTGTACACCGAGACAAGCATACAGCCGAACACATGCAGATAAACAGTTCTAGCAAAGATCTGTTCTCTTTTCTGTATATACAGTACAGATCATTTTCCTGTTATTGCCTAGTCAGGCTGCATGGTAATAGTATTTTTATTGGTTATTGTCAATCAGTGGGATTAGTGGACTCTTAGCGGAGGCTGCACCTGTCTCGTTGCCAGTCACAGCAAAAGACCGGTGCTTGAAAGATCTTTTACGTTTGGTTTGGTTTCCATAATTTACACAGCAGTATTTCTTCATCATTTTTTTGTATTTAAGAACGCAGCACGCAAGATAGTCAAAAACATGAAATGGAAGCAGATCAGTCTTGGCGTATCTTTGGCTTAGGGAGAGACCAATCATTGCATTGTTGCTCAAGAAACAATCGTTTTGTGCATGTGTTGTGACCAATGGAGTAAACAGGTGCAGAGTAGCATTTGATATTGTTGTACTGAAAATGCTCAGTTTTTCTTTCCTTTCTTGTTTCTGTTCATTCGTATTCACTGATGGAGGAAAACACTCACAACTGTCACCAGATTAGTACTGTGAAATAGGCCAGTATGGTAAAGTTGAGAAACAGTTACAGTATAACTTTCAGGAAGTCTGTTGCATCACATCTAGAAACAGTTACAACTTTCAGGAAGTCTGTTGCATCATGTCTAGAAACAGTTACAATACAACTTTCAGGAAGTCTGTTGCATCATGTCTAGAAACAGTTACAGTACAACTTTCAGGAAGTCTGTTGCATCATGTCTAGAAACAGTTTCAATACAACTTTCAGGAAGTCTGTTGCATCATGTCTAGAAACAGTTACAATACAACTTTCAGGAAGTCTGTTGCATCATGTCTAGAAACAGTTACAATACAACTTTCAGGAAGTCTGTTGCATCACGTCTAGAAACAGTTACAGTACAACTTTCAGGAAGTCTGTTGTATCACATCTAGAAACAGTTGCTGCTTTCAGGAAGTCTGTTGCATCACGTCTAGAAACGGTTACAATACAACTTTCAGGAAGTCTGTTGCATCATGTCTAGAAACAGTTACAGTACAACTTTCAGGAAGTCTGTTGCATCATGTCTAGAAACAGTTACAGTACAACTTTCAGGAAGTCTGTTGCATCACGTCTAGAAACAGTTACAGTACAACTTTCAGGAAGTCTGTTGTATCACGTCTAGAAACAGTTGCTGCTTTCAGGAAGTCTGTTGCATCACGTCTAGAAACGGTTACAATACAACTTTCAGGAAGTCTGTTGCATCACGTCTAGAAACGGTTACAATACAACTTTCAGGAAGTCTGTTGTATCACGTCTAGAAACAGTTACAGTACAACTTTCAGGAAGTCTGTTGCATCACGTCTAGAAACAGTTACATCTTTCAGGAAGTCTGTTGCATCACGTCTAGAAACAGTTACAGTACAACTTTCAGGAAGTCTGTTGTATCACGTCTAGAAACAGTTACAGTACAACTTTCAGGAAGTCTGTTGTATCACGTCTAGAAACAGTTACAACTTTCAGGAAGTCTGTTGCATCACGTCTAGAAACAGTTACAGTACAACTTTGAGGAAGTCTGTTGCATCATGTCTAGAAACAGTTACAATACAACTTTCAGGAAGTCTGTTGCATCACGTCTAGAAACAGTTACAACTTTCAGGAAGTCTGTTGTATCACGTCTAGAAACAGTTACAGTACAACTTTCAGGAAGTCTGTTGTATCACGTCTAGAAACAGTTACAACTTTCAGGAAGTCTGTTGCATCACGTCTAGAAACAGTTACAGTACAACTTTCAGGAAGTCTGTTGTATCACGTCTAGAAACAGTTACAACTTTCAGGAAGTCTGTTGCATCACGTCTAGAAACAGTTACAGTACAACTTTGAGGAAGTCTGTTGTATCACATCTAGAAACAGTTGCTGCTTTCAGGAAGTCTGTTGCATCACGTCTAGAAACAGTTACAATACAACTTTCAGGAAGTCTGTTGCAACAGTCTTCATTTAAGAGTCCTAAGCCCTCCCTCTTCATCTTGTAAAAAGGTTGCAGTGACAGAGCCCAGGACTGCTTTTAATGAAAGTGACATGGCTTTTAACTCAGATTTTTATTTTTATCAATGTTTTGGGATACAATACTTACCAGAAATGTAATAACAGTCTGGGTTTTTGGTGTGGGTGGTTTTTTTGTTTGGTTTTTTTTTTAATAACATAAAGTAGCCTTTTACAGAGTATTGTGTCAAAGCTTTGCAGTGTTAGCAAAAGATGTTGCAGTGTCATCTTGAGCCCTATCTCCTGTGACACAGCCTTGAGCCAAAACGTTGTGACAAGACCTCGTTGTTTTCAAGGCATCGAGTCCCTTCAGTTTATGCATGGGTCAGACATCAGACTGCAAGCTTCAGTGCCTCCTTGAATCCTTTCTTTAGCACAGCTACCATTTCCTTCTTCCTTGAATTAATGCAGCTGTTTGTGGCTCTGTGGATGAGGAGTACTGTACAAGTGGCTCCCTTCAGAAATTTCACTCCAGTGTGTTCATCCCGGTATTCATTCATTGGTGTTGGGTATTTGTTGCTTTTTCTATGTGTGTGTGTTTTGGTCTTTCTTTTTTTTTTTTTTTACATAAAGATGAGATTTATGTAGAGGGGTGTGCGTGTGATGTGTGCTGATTCGAGGTAGATGTGTATCATTGTTGATGGAGCATTGATGAAGGACAATTATTGTCCCAAAGTGTTACTGTTTGTGCCATGCTCAAATCATGTATTTCTGACATAAAAACAACAGAATTCAAGATGAGCCTAGTCCATCATGACTTGGTGGTTTTGTTTTTTTTTTAAATTGATATCTCATTGACAGGTTTAGATAATGTTGTTGTTGATGTATTTCAGTCACATTTTTGCTGTATTGTTGGTAATCTAATTAGGCAAAGTGAAGTTAGTGTATCATTGCTCAGGCATACTTCAGAGGGTAATATATTGGATAACCATAGGTCCCAAAGAATGTTACATGTTTAATTCAGTATAGTGTACACAGGCATTAATGATCACATTCATGTTGGGATTGGGTGATGTGTGATTCATGCAGGAAATTGGAATTTGTAATGCATTGTTTTGCTAGACATGCCGTAATGGGTTGTGACAGCATTCCAGTAACTATGTGTGTGTGTGTGTGTGTGTGTGTGTTTGCATATGCTTCAAATAGCTGAAAGGAAAGCCAGAATTTAAACACTTTGTGCATTACACATTGACATTTTTCCCCTCTTAATTGAAAAAATAGATAAATAAGAAAGATGGTAGTATTAATGCTGACTCCCATTATGTGTATAACTTGCACCCTTCCTGTTCCACACACTTTGAACCGAAGCTTTGTTAGCTTGCTGTGGTTAATATTTTTGCAATGGTTGCAATGTGTAGACCATCTTTATCATACTTACCGTACTCTAGATTTTTTAAGTGCAAAAAATAAAAGTGCGAATAGTGCAAAAATTCTTATTGGCATCCCTTGCAGCAGCTGTTAGATTGGGAGATACTGGATATTATTGTGCATGTTGTGGTTACAATGTACACAGTTTCTACTTTTTGTTGCAGTGAGACTTATTTCAGATATGAATCTCATTTATCGTATTCTTCATACAGAAACCTTATGGTTCTGAAACGTTATGGATGTGTGTTTCAGTAACTGTTCTTGGCACCTTGATTTACAACAAAACAAACAACAAAGAGAGAGAGAGGGGGGGGGGAGGGGGGCATTTTGAAGATGCTTGTGAGAAGAACTTGGAAAACTAGTATGACCTGTCATATTTGAATACTGAATGAGAACTGGAGTGACTTGTTTGAATGCTTTCTTATTGTGTACTGAATGAGAACCCGAGTGACTTGTTTGAATGCTTTATTATTGTGTTCTTTTAATTATTGTGCGTGCATTTGTGACAAGACAGGCACTGGCATTAAAAAGAAACAAAGAGCTATAAACACGCAGACATGAATTTATCAATACTTTTAATTCTTGTCTATAATTGTAAAATGTGAAGATTCAGGCATGTGATGTCCGTGAAATTCAAAAGGTGAGAAGGAAACGTGAACTGAGATGGAGAGGGACATGTCAAGATGACAGATCATTATTTTATTACCAAGAAAACTTACACAACTGCACAAATTTACCAACATCATTGTAACAAGCAAAACAGTCTTCTTCCAAAGTAATTTTGTTCAGACTCGCATATCGCTGAAATAATTTACTATGTACAATCAAAGACATTATTCACTAGCGCTGAACAGGGAAACCCACACAGGATCAAATACATTAATAGTCTAGTCAACAATCTGGGTCCACTTTTTTTCCTGTTCTTTTTTTTCCCCCAGATACGGTTTGAGAGCTATCTGTTACACATTTGCATTTTCCCTGTGGAATATTTTGAAAATGATGCTCTGATTCCATGCAAAAACAAATGGGAGTGACAAGTTCATTAACTCTGAATGAACTATCTTCAAAAGGTGGTGGTGGTTTTTAAACATGGAACATATATGCATACAGATATCTGAGTCTCCTTTGGTATATTAATCCGTCTAGGACAAGGCAAGATTGAAAAGTCTGTTTCACAACCTTTAACTTTTGCATCACTGGGAATTCTGAACTCACAAAGTCCTGTTGTACGCCACTTAACTAAGTGTAGAAAACAAAGTTAAATCCTAGGAGAAGAGTGTAAAATCACGCTGTTCTTTTTCGCAAAATTTCATGTTATCATCCACAGAACGTTCCACAATCAATCAGAGGATAGTTGGAAACAAAGTCCAGCTGTTTTTCAGCCTTTTTCCTCGATTCAGTTTTCTGCATAAAATGACATATGGACCATCATTCGACATGCTGTCAATCACCAGAAGTTGCCATTTGTTGATGTGCAGGCCTAGCCGACTGATCAGAAAAAAAACAACAACAAAAAAACAAAGCAAACAAACAAAAAAGGCTGGAAAACCAGAAAATTTCTTTGATTTTGTTTCCAACTGACCCCTGTATGACAGTTAAACATTTCTTGTATGGCGATATGATGAAAATTAACGTTAAAAACACTGTAATTTTACGCCCCTATCCTAGGGATCAATACTACTTATCAAATGAGCAAATGGTTGTTTCGTTCTCAGTCTCTGCATGGGCTCGGCATGTGTGATTAGTATTTCAGCGAAACTCGGGGGAAAAATCACAGATGAATCCGTAAGCACTGTACCTCAAGTAACAAGTGTCATTCTAGATAAAACTCCTTACAAACACCTGCATGCACACATTAACAATGCTCAAAGCAAACGAATGTGAAAATGCTCTGTGCTGAAGTTAACAATTTTTACAAGTTTAGCATTCAACATTCATAAAGCCAAAGGACATAAGAGTTAAACATCTGTTTTGAGACACGATTTACACAATAATTCAGTCTGAATAAAAGTTCAGCTCCAATACATAATATCAATAACACAGACCCAGATAAAAGTCCTTTCCTCAGGAATCAGGAAAACTCGGAGTGGTTTACTCAGTTATCACTGACATATTGCAATTCTGTGTGGACTTAACACTCTCATCTGCACAGCTGCTGTGTTTATCTCCACACTGACATATTGCAATTCTGTGTGGACTTAACACTCTCATCTGCACAGCTGCTGTGTTTATCTCCAAACACTATTGTAAAACCATCACACATGCCAAATGAGAACTCGGCTATTTGTGAATGGATGATTTTTGTTTTGTTTGCTTTCTTTCATTGCATTGTTAACTTCCTACAGATCTAAAAAGAAAATTGAAAATACAAAGAAGAAAACCGATGAGAAAAGGAAACAAAGTGCAGAAAACAATGTGAATAGATATATATAAAGCAAAGAGCTATGTATAGGAAAAGTGCTGCCAATTGGTGAAAGCAACCCCAGAGAATCGTTGAACAAACAGAAGCAAAGAAAGCAGAGTGACAGGCGTGAACTGGAAAAGATCTACGAAAATATGGTGGAAGAAGAAGAGCTTAAGGCTGAGGTAGAAGAAAAGACTAGACTGATGATTATACAATATGTATCCATGGCATAAACATTTTTCATGGAACACAGTCATGGCAATCGTATACCAGGCTCTGAAAGATTCTTTTTAACATGTTCAAACCTGGTATGGAGACAGTTTACACATGTATATGGACTTTACACAAGAGAAACGGCTGCCTATAGCTTCCAAGGCAAGTGGAGTAAGCCTCTTTGCTGTGTTCAGTCTTCTTTGTTCGTGGGCTGCGATATCCAATGTTCACTTGCATATGCGAGTGGGTTTTAATGTGTGTGACCATGTTTTACCCCGCCATTCAGGCTGTCATACTCAATTTTTTTTGGGGGGGTGGGTGGGGGGGGGGGGTATTATTCTTCTTTTTCTGCGTTCATGGGCTGCAACTCCCACGTTCACTCGTATATATGCGAGTGGGCTTATACGTGTATGACCGTTTTTAACCCGTCATGTAGGCAGCCATACTCCACTTTCGGGGGTGTGCATGCTGGGTATGTTCTTGTTTCCATAACCCACCGAACGCTGACATGGATTACAGGATCTTACGTGCGTACTTGATCTTCTGGTTGTGTATACACATGAAGGGGGTTCAGGCACTGGCAGGTCTACACATATGTTGACCTGGGAGATCGTAAAAATCTCCACCCTTTACCCACCAGTCGCCATGACCAGAATACGAACCCAGGACCCTCAGATTGAAAGTCCAACGCTTTAACCACTGAGCTGTTGTGCCCGTTCAGTGTTTAGTCCATCTGACAATGTTTCCTAATTCACAGACCATATTTGGAATGTCTGCTTTTTCAGTGTATACATGCACCAGTGAAGCTTTGTGGTGACTTGTAAGTTTAGTCACTGAATTATAAAAAAATTTAAAAATATTAAAAAAAACTTGCAAAGAGAGACATAGAGACAGACACAAACTGGTCTCCTCTCTTCAGTGTAGTTCATTGAGAAGAAAATTCCTTTCATTTCCATGCTTACTGAAACTCGTTTCCCATCAGTCTGCTTTACACCTCAAGAAGTTATTCCAATCTATGGTACTGGAAAAAGACAGTGCTCAAAAAGTGACCCTCACACTTAAAACATACATCAGATTCTGAATTTTAGTCATAGTTAGACATACATACATACATACATACACAGAATACACTCTGCAGCTTCTGCGAAAAAACAAAACAAAAAAAAACTATTTGTGTGAAGAACCGACATCACAGAACTGCAACATGTCGAAGCATACATGTCAGTGAAGTTTGTGAGCAATTGTAGACTGTTTGCCTCCTACAAAACCATAACAACTTTGACATCAACATGCTCTGCTGCACACGCTATGTACATCAGGTATCAATAACTTGTAACATGGCTCACAGATTCATTATTTACAGGTAAAGGTGGGAATTTATCATTGCACACAATTCCAGTATGGAAAATTCTTCTCTTTTTTTTTTTCCTTTAAGAAAATGATCAATGTAAACGTGATATTGTCCAGATGTCATGTAAATGCACACATGTAGAATATTCTACACACTGACACAACGTCACAAACAGTATCAAATTCTAAAAAAACAGCATCACTTTCTGTGCAGGTGTCACTGAATAATGGCTAAGTTTTACACATGATTGATGAAATAAAAAAAAATGTAACTCCATTCTCCAGTGTAGGTAATCCTTCTTTCTATCTGTTAACTCTTTGTATTCAACCTCATGTGGTCATTACACTCCTATTTGACCTCATATGGAAGTCAGACTCCTCCTATTTGACCTCGCATGGCTGTTCAACTCCAATTTGACCTCATAGGGCAGTTTAGACTCCTCCTATTTGACCTCATATGGCCGTTAGGCTCCTTGGCCGTTTGGCTCCTCCTATTTGACCTCATATGGCCGTTAGGCTCCTCCTATTTGACCTCATATAGCCGTTAGGCTCCTGTCCATCATGTAAGATGAAAAACCAGTGTGTCCTGTGTAGCCAGCTCTCAAAATGAAAACTGATTATTATAAAGAACGGGAGACAATACTCAGAGTTCTGGAAAGTCAGAATTATTTTCATCAGTCCTCAACTCAACCACTGAATCTTCTCAGCCGGCTAAAATTTACAACTGCAGCAAAAGTGATAAACTGAAGCGACAGGAAAGCAGCATTCTGTCCCCTGGAAAAGCAAAGTGTATAATAAAAAATAAATCTATGTTAAAAATATTATTTGCATTGACTTTTCATTTTCTCAACACACTGAAATGGACGAGATGAAGATGATGGCTGATGATGCGAAAGACAGTGCAAGGGATTAATTAGTTGTTCTCGTTAGCACTTGGAAGAGATGACAGGTCACCAGAAAAAGGCTGTCCTGGCCATCCTAAACACAAATCAAAATGCTTACTGGGCACGAAAAAAATATGATGTCCTGCAATAAAAAATAAATAACTCTCCAGGGAAAGTAACAGAAATGTCATATGCCAGAGTCTGCTGAGACAAGAAATAAAGACATACCGACATTTTTAAAGTATGCATGTGCATAATCTTCAGCTCCTTGTAAAAAACATCCTCCTACGATTTGCCTAATACTATATTTTGCGGACTATTAACAGTACGAGGCGATACTTTTCTCCCCTCAACTTCAAACTGCAGGCGCACACATTAAAATATGGTGTCTCTAATTAATGGTTAACATCTGTCAAAACCGTGTCACGAATAGGAATCTCATCGTGGCTGACCTCTGAACCGGGAACAATGATGTTTGTGGTGGTGAAAGCAACGGACATTTCCATCTACCTGTTGCTTCAAATCACATGTATCATGTCTGAGGGAGCAGCCGATATCCGAAAGAGAACATTCTTTCAAATTTTTGTTGTTGTTTTTTGTTTTCGGGAACAGTTGATATCTGACAGAGAACATTCTTTCAATCACAAAGAAAAAAAAAAGACAAATTTCCTTAACAGATATCACAAACGGATTCAAGAAGGCTGAAATCAGCTTCAACTGAGGGTGCACACATGGCTTTGATAGCAACTGAGCATCAATCCTCTTTCAATTTTGATGTTTGTTTAGTAGTTGATGCGCGCCTTAATAATATGCTGCATCTTACGTATTGTTGAAATCACAAATTTTCACAAATTTGAAGGGTGCACCTCATAATCTGAAGTACCTTGAGTCTGTAAAAGCCAGTACCAACAGACAGTGAAACACTACAACACATTCATCTACCTATCCTCACAGGTCCTGGACAAAAAGGGAGGTGGAGATGCTTTACATTATGGAATGCCTTGCTCAATTTTCATTTCAGTTTACACTGTTAAATGCCAATGAAAATCCCTGTGAGCTGTTTGTGTAAAGAAAAAAAAAAGAAAAAGAAAAAAACATGCATGTATACTGTTGCAAGGTCTGTCTGAACTTTCTCATGTTTTCTAAAAATGGAGTATTAAAAGAGAGCCTCAGAATGTTCTGAAATGGATAATGGAAAAAAAACAGAGGAGGAGGCAATGGGGGTTGAGTGGGGTGGTGGTGGGGGATACATGGCATTTCATTTCTTTCCAGTTCATACTAAAGTTACTTTAACAAGAATTACTACTGAACAAGATGTGATGCAAATGTGTTAGGGGGAACATACACTTTAACAAGAATTACTACTGCACAAGATGTGATGCAAATGTGTTAGGGGGAACATACACTTTAACAAGAATTACTACTGAACAAGACGTGATGCAAATGTGTTAGGGGGAACATACACTTTAACAAGAATTACTACTGAACAAGACGTGATGCAAATGTGTTAGGGGGAACATACACTTTAACAAGAATTACTACTGAACAAGACGTGATGCAAATGTGTTAGGGGGAACATACACTTTAACAAGAATTACTACTGAACAAGATGTGATGCAAATGTCTGATTCTTACAAAGAGTTTTTATCACAGGTCTTTTTCATAACATGGAATTGACATAGATCTCACCCTGTTGGGGGTGGGTGGGGGGTTGGGGAAGGTATACAGCAAACAAAGCCAAAACTTGAAAAAAAAAAAAAAAAAAAGAACACAAGAAACCCATTCAAAACAGGAACACCAGAAAAAAATGAAAGGCTCCAAATCTCGAAACCATAGGCTAGATTTCAGCTGTACAAACATGTAAATTTAAATGAAAGAACAGGGGGGAAAAAAGATGACAAAAACAAAGAAAAGCATTTCGAAGCCAGTTTACAGTAGTTGACTAGTTCAGTAGTTGGTTGGGCACACCCTGATCAGTGAATCAATCAATCAATCAGTCTGTCAACATCAGCGTGGACAACACACAACAACCATTCCACTCTGTACCCCCACAGTACACGCAAGGTCAAATCCACCCCTTTCAGTTTTAAGTTTTTGTGCGACTGATGCAAGCAAAGTGAAAATTACTGATCCATCCACTTCCACTGCATGTATTTGTAGTTACTCTGACCATGAGTATTAGTGCAAATGAATACAGTTCACAGTTTATGTTAAGTACATAAAATATGCAAGTTAGCAATCACATTTTACTGTTCAAGTTGTGTCTTCCTGCATCGATTATGAAATTCGGATCTAAAGGAACTTTGTACACATATTTGTCAAACTTGTACCTGTTGATAAACTACACATTTCTCAGGTGTTATATACATATGCTTTGTTTTCACTTTAAGATACAAGCCTATCAATATCAACATGTTTTGATTGACCGGGTTTACCTTGCTCACATGCGGTTCTAGCAGACCAAGCTTCAAGCATGTCAAACAAATAAGCAAAGGACCCTCACACGCGTGTACAAAAAGTAATCCTACAACATGGGCACAAGTAGAAAATCACACGACAGTGTACAAAAAGTAATCCTACAATATGGGCACAAGTAGAAAATCACACGACAAAGTCCAAGGAATTGCTGCAAAAGGTTCCAACCTGTACAAAAACAGTCAAACAGTGAATGTCAAAGGCACTAGGAAATAAGAAGAAATTCAGAATGGGAAGAAGAACCACCCCCCACCCCCCAAAAAAAAAAAAAAAAAAAAAAAAAAACCACTATTGTGAAAGAAAAATCGATTATGTACATCAAAACTGTCTTGTGGTATTCATTCCTCCAATAGTGTGCAGTGAAACCAAGATGAAGACAGACAGACAGACAGACAGACAGAAGACAAACTAGGCGACTACCGTCACATGTGCAGTGTCTGCATTCCTTACAGAACCACTTAAAACATTTTTTTTTTTTTCATATTTCAAGCATGCATCCTGGATGTGGAAAATACAAACTACACAGTTACTTACAAAAAAAAGAAGTCATTTTCATGATCAACGCACACACACACACACACACACACACACACACACCCAAAACAACAAAAAGAAAAACTAGATGTTTGAAGTGAAGAAAACTAAGAACTAAAAGTTCAACACAGAACAAAGCACTTTCATTTTCTCTGCATTGGCCGATAGTAGTTTGCACAGGACAGGAATGTCAGACCCCTGCCAGAGTCTGCACTAGTGGGTCACGGTAAGCATGTTCCTTAAACGTAATTTTAAGAAGAAAATTTCCTTTATCAGGAATAGAGGAATCTGGAGTAGGTGAATCGGGAAAGCAGGCAAAATAGGATGACACCGAAAATAACTGAACATCACTTAGTTTGTGTGAACAGTGAGAACGTCTGCACCACACGCATGTTTTCAGTGGCTAGTGTGAACGTTCCATGTCGTCCTGTCATTTGTTGTATTAGTATTGTGACATTTTGAAATGGAACACCTGTTTAAACCAGTATTGTGACATTTTGAAATGGAACACCTGTTTAAACCCCTGCTGGAGTCTGCACTAGTGGGTCACAGTTAAGTATGTGTAATTAAAAGCAGATCAGCTGGTTCCATACTATGTACACGGCCTCGAGGACAGAAGCAGAGCACTGACACATCTATAACTTTCTTACAGTTAAATGCGACGACACCTTGTTGCTCTGTGGCCGCAATTAAAACAACACTGACCTGCCGGGCATACACTCCCGCCCTGTGACTGGGTTCACACAAACATTCAGGATCCCAGCACATGATTAAACACTACAGAAGACTTTCTGGATATCATGGTCGGAAAACTGTCATGGCTTATTTTTGATGTTGTTTCAATGACACTTTTCTCCTTTCCTGTCCGGTCTACATAAGTCTTTTGAACAACTACAAAAGAAACGTACGTTGACGGATGAATGCAGAAATTGTGGAATGGATGGATGAGAGGAGGAGGAATAAAATATTTAAAAAAAAGAAAGAAAATAAAAAACAAAACAAGAAACATTCAGGTCAGGAAATGGTGCAGTGAAGAGCGAGAAATTCTCACAAAGACTGTTCAGTGAAAACTGGTGTTTTCTCTGCAATCTCAAAGTGGCAGATTGGGAACAGGTGATTAGAAGGGATTACAGATTACATGCTTGCTAGATAACAATGGGAAAATAAAATTTATCACTCACTCTACACCATATTAATCTTTTCAATAATCATGTACAAAATAGTTTAGAGCTGCATCTATTTTAGCTACCATATCAACATGTTTAGAAGGGAAAAAAATGAAGAAAAAATCTTGCACAGAATTTTAAAAAAATATAAATATGATTCAGTTATTTCAAATCAAACATCTGGAGGTGTGTACACATGCATGCCATGTGTGTGTGTGTGTGTGTGTGTGTGTGTGTGTGTGTGTGTGTGTTTCACTGTTCACATTTACGCACACTGCACATAACTTATGAATACTGTGTGTTGTTCTGTGACAACTTCAGGCAAATACTTAACTAATTCTTTTTTCTTTTTTTTTTAGATATGTAAAGTAGCACTTGAGAACTACAACTGACCAACATAAACTCCGTAAAGAAAGACCGGACACACATCTACATCCATGAGCAACATCCCAGCGCTCTGATTCCAAAACACCAAAAGCAGTGCTCAGCCAACTGCTGTTGCTCTCAACACAAAGTCAGAAATGCGCACAATTTACAGAACTTACTGGGACCCCCAAAATGGTCAATTATATTTCATAACAGGGCTTTTTCATGGTGTCACATTAACGGGAATGATTCACTTTGGGCGTTTTCTATATGAATGTATTTGTGTCACTGTGCATACCAATACTTGAATGGCGTGCCATTATTGTTACTTGTAATATATTCACAACTGTTGCTATGTTGGTGGTAGCAGGTACACACATAAATCATCTGTTCATATGTATGGTAGTGTCAGTGTGTGGAGTATACAGATCTGTGTTTATGCAGACCTCTGTGTCTGTTGCGAACATGTGTGTATGAGTGTACACACTAAAATAAAACTTAACCTGAACTCAAACTTCAAAGAAAGACTCCGCAGAGTTCTCATAAAATGCCGACATTACAAATCATGTCAACTGTACAAAGCTGGAACTAACAACTTCAACAAGCAAGATCAATCAAGTCAAATTCAGCACAAATAACATCAACTTCCTACGCTCATAACACAGACATGCAATGATCATAAATGATGTATACCTGCGCACACATGCATGCAGAATGGACTCAATTTGTTCACGGAAAATATGCAATATTGTCTCTCTCTCTCACACACACACGTGCATGCACGCACGCACACACAAACATACACACACACAGTGACACACACAAACACAGAGTAGACATAATCCATCCAAGAAAAAAAAAAAACACCAACAAAACCAATACTGTGAAACAAAACAGACACACTGACGCCATCACGACACCACACACTCGCAGCCTCTCCTGGCGGCGTCCTCCGGCACCCCCCCTTCCCTCCTCCCTCCCCCCACCCCTTGCTGCACCACACCACCCAGGCCAGGAGACTTCCACTGCTGCCCCCCCCTCTGCAACTGTTCCACCGCCTCCTCTGGGGACCCCGAACGACAGGACAGCATGTGGGTGCGGCCCACAGACTGGAACTTGCGATGGCACTCTTCCACGTACTCCTCGTACTGCCGGTCGAGCTCCTCAGCCGCTGCTATCTGCTCGATGCGCGCCGGGATCTCCAGCGCTTTGGCGCAGTCTATGGAGCAGGCCCAGTGCTGGAACGGCACACAGGTGTTGCCCAGGTACGGGTT
Source organism: Babylonia areolata (assembly GCF_041734735.1). Taxonomy (NCBI): domain Eukaryota; kingdom Metazoa; phylum Mollusca; class Gastropoda; order Neogastropoda; family Buccinidae; genus Babylonia; species Babylonia areolata. The sequence goes on from NC_134896.1 coordinate 56,146,278, forward strand.
CTTGAAGGTGATCACTTTGTAGCCTGTCAGACAGGGAAATGGACAACCTCACAATAAAATAACTTGATTATCTCATTAAGAGAAATGAGATCAGGTGCGGGGAAAAACAAACGTTGACAAGTACTCAACAGAAAAACATCAAACATGACTCAATTAAAAAGAAGCAATACGCATGTAGGACATTCATATAAAGAGTACTGCATATATTTAATTAAAATGTTGTAACTAATCAATGTTGTAAACATGTTGACAGACACCAGCGTTAACATTGCATGTATCATACTGCACGCTAATTCTGCACATTGTCACATTTTCAGCTAAAAACCATCAAAAATAAATTTTAAAGAGAATAAAATAAAGCACAAACTGTTATGTACACAAACACACACACACACACACACACACACACAAACGCGCATGCATACATCTGGCACTTAAGAATTCTAAAAGGTGAATTGAATGTGGGATAAAAGTCTTCTGAGCTCTATCTAGATTTCAATTCAAAAGTTCTGTACTGTCATCCTAATGGCAGCAGCTCATAATGCTTGGCTAATACATGGCTGTTTCCAGTTGCTATCTGCCTGGCTTTCTGAAATACTCGTCTCATTCGACTCTTGCATACTGACTTGCTCACTCCCGCAACTTTTCTGCACAATGTTTACATGCATGAATATATACATGCGTATGTACATACAATCAGATACTATAACTATCAAACTAAAACTAAGAGAAGAAAGAATGATTTGCATATATAAACAGAAGGGAGGTAATACATATACTAAGGGGTTCCACTAGCTGAATCTGCTTTCAATTTCTCGACTCAGGCAGACAAGTAGTTTGCAAAGAAAGAGCGGTCTGAATTCCGAAGAGACAGAGAAATAGGTTGTAACAAGAAAGTCATAACAACACACACTGATACACATACACAAGCACACTCAAACAGCGGATCAACACAAACAGGTACACACACTCAATCACATGCAATGACACACACAGACTTCAGAAAGATCAACAATAAGTGAATAACTAAATCACAAAAAAATACCACATAACCATCACACACATATAATAACTAACTCACACAAAAAATACCATGTAACCATCAAACACATACAATGACTAAATAACACACAAAAGTACCACGTAACCATCACACACATACAATGACTAAATCACAAAAAAATGCCATGTAGCTATCACACACACACACACACACCACACACAAAAAAAAACACACTTACCAAACGAGTTGGCCAACGTAGCTTTGTTGCAGTTGTGGCAGACATTGAACAAATGGTAAATGTCCGCAATGTAGTCCTTCAACACCGAAGCAACGGAAACATCACTGAAGAAATCCCGCTTGCAGCCGACGATAGACTTGGCCGCCCAGAACTGCAGCGTCTGGTTCTTGAGACGAATCGGCGGGGGCGGGTACCCCACCACGGGGATGATGCGGTAGTACACGTCCGTGTGGTACCACATGAACGTGGACTTGAAGTAGTTGTGGTTGCCGTGGCGATGCACGGTGCGGATGGAGGGCATCTGGAGCAGGAACCCCGGGAGGGCGTCGAGGAGGTTGTTGTCGAGGAGCACGGTGCGCAGGGAGCGGCAGAAGATGAGGGTGTGGGGGATGGAGCGCACCTGCAGCTTGTTGTTGGTCAGGGCCAGGTACTCCAGCCGCTTCATGCGTCCCACGTCGCTCGGCAGCTGGTCCAGGCTGTTGTACTTCAGCGACAGCAGCCGCACGTTGGCGCACTGGAACAGCTGTGGGCAGCAACACGCAGCGTCATGCATGATTTTTCTCCTTCTTCGTTCATGGGCTGCAACTCCCATGTTCACTTGTATTTACACAAGTGGGCTTTTATGTGTACGACCGTTTTTACCCCGCCATGTCATGCATAATAATAATAATAATAACTGTTTGCCCACTGAAACAGCTGTGGGGGGAGCCACAAGCAGCACAAGGGTAATAATTAATAACAGCAACAAAAATCTAGCATGCTAACTACTGAAAGAAAATAACCCGATACTTTTCTCATGGGAAAATGAACACACTATGCGGTTGTAACAATTCCACATTAATTCAGTGTTTCTGCAACAGGACAATTCCTACAAAAACGCAGATGGATCTGGGGCACTCGAGTGTTAAGAAAATGTTCACTGAAAACGTTTCTCCTATGATACAGATGAAAGCAGAGTGAATCAACTACATGTACAACTACTCTCCTGAATCAGGGACAGATTTCATACCACAGGTGTCAAAACCATTAGAAACACATAAATCATTTTATCAAATAATTGATCAAAACTTAAGATACAAAACTGAGATAGGCCAGCAAACTTAACTGGTTGTTTGAACAGCAATAATAAAACATCAAATGCAAGCGTACCTAATCATTCAAACTATAAATTCCATCACCTATGTTTTTAAAGTATGAAACAACCGATCTTAGAGGGAAAAACCAGACATTATTGTACTTACCTCTTTAGAGGGAAAAACCAGACATTATTGTACTAACCTCTTTAGAGGGAAAAACCAGACATTATTGTACTTACCTCTTTAGAGGGAAAAACCAGACATTATTGTACTTACCTCTTTAGAGGGAAAAACCAGACATTATTGTACTTACCTCTCGTGGTAAGCGGTTATCATCGCCATACTTGAACATGCTGTCCAGGTACAGTTCTGTGAAGCCATGACTGTTCAGGTAGCGAGACAGGAGAGTTTCTGCCGCAAGAAATTGGAAATTATATTATTTCAAAAGGTTTTTTTAACATAAACGTCAGTAATTTTTAAATCAAAACAAAAGGCAGTTTTGTTTTCAACATCCTGACATGGGACCAGGAAAAAAAAGTATAGGGAAGATATGCATCCGGCTGCCCTGGCTATGCCAAAATTGATTCAGTGGCGTGAAAGAAATTGCAGTTCTTGGACAAATATGTATATATATACATGTGCACACACACACACATTGTATACACACACACTACCATGACACAGTTCCAGATCTGAACCCCCCCACCCCCCCTCCCCATCCCTTCCCCCACCTCCCAAACAACCAAACCACAACAGCAAAAAAAAAAAGTCATAAGTTCAAATGAACAATCAAAATGAGAAGTTGTCATAAACAACAGATTCCATTGTGAACACCTAGACCTGTGCAAAAAGTGTACATGTTCTGGTCTTTTATCATAAAAACAACTAGTATGTGTGGATAATACTTGTATTTCAAATGAGTCTGTCTTATTTTCTATGAATTCTCAGGCTTACACCAACAAACTCTGCATGAATGTGTAATATGTAGGCAGGTAGTAGTTTCACTGGGCAGGAATCGGACTCCCTGCCGGAGTCTGCACTAATGGGTCACAGTCAAGTATGTGTAGTTAAATGTGTAATCAGTGTCTGTTCACACAAGGATTAGTTCCTTGCACAATGAATTTGGCTCTTTTCAAGTTACTGCAGCTTACTCAGCATCACTCTTGTTTGTGATCTTTACAATGCAGGACTGTACCACTTAATTATTCAGCATCACATTATAATGATTATCATACTCCTGTGAAATGTTGACGTAACATGTACATGTAAACTACAGCATTTCAATGCTGTATCACACTTGATTCGTGGTTTCACTTAGTTCAAAAGTCAAGTGTACATCTCTACCCTTGCTTTCAATGTATTCCTCACTAGACACATCAAAAACAGTATAAAAAAGAAGGTTTATTTTTTATACAAAACACTTGATACACTCATTTGATTGATTAACTGCAATGTGATTCTTTTCACAATGGAATAAAAAAAAATCAAAAAAATCAAGGCTTTGCAGTGAAACTGCAACAAAGTTGTGAACACACGGATGTTCCACTGATCACTGACCTCCACATTTGGGAATCCTACCCCTCTGCTCCCTCTCCAGCTCTTCCCTCATCAGCTGGAGCAGGTAGCGCTGCCTGCGATGAAGCGTCACCGACAGGTACCACAGCGACTGGGGCATTTCCTGCAAACATTGCTCACGCTCATAAAAGGATCCAGTATGGGCACCTCTCCATGAGTAAATGATGCATTGTTTTGTTTTTGTTTTTAAGTGTGTTTTTTTTTAAAACTGATCACTCCTGTTGTCTGAACTAACTAAGCCCAGTGAGTTTTCTAGAAATGTCATCAGTGTAGTCAATGGCAGCTAGATTAACAAGCATTTTATTTTGAGTAACACAAACAGGTGTGGGAGAAAAACAAAGAAATCCCACATGACACAATATCTACTATCTACTGGGAACTGTATTAAGATCCTGGCCTCGAAAACCAAAACACAAAGGTCCAAACGACCAAAGCCAAAGTCATCATGCATGCAAAGAAACTACTCATCTCCATCATCCATCAAGTGACACAGACTTGACATGACAAAAGTTTACAGACCTGCCTCAGGAAGCGGGCAAGAGCCATCCCTATTTTGTCTAAAAAAAAAATCAAAAAAAATCAGTAATTTCCTTATTTAGTATCCTGTTCCTAAAGTCTGTTGAGACAGGTGGTTGAAGGAAGCGGTTGAGGTTTACACTGCACTAACTGATCCCTGAAGGATAGGTGACTGTTGATCAGCACTCCAAGGTCCTTCGCCGTTTCACTCTCTGCCACTTTCAGCTATGACTCTTTTCTGTCTCCACCCCTGGATCTCATGCCACACTGAACCTCAGATTTCTTCCTTCCCAGCTTGAGAACACAGGACTTCTGTAGATGAAATCTGAGCTGCCACTTGTCTGTTCAGTTTTGTAACTAGTCCAAGTCATCCTGCAGGCCTTGCAGTCCTCAGTGTGAGTCAGTGCTGCCAGAGCTTTTTGTGTCATCATCCTGCAAACCTCGTGGTCCTCAGTCTGAGTCAGTGTTGCCACTGAGCAGTGAGCTTTTAGTGTCATCAGCAGACATCTTGACATTACTCTTCACATCACTAAGGAAATCATTGATGAAAATGACAAAGAGAATGACTTAAGGATATATATGTCTTTGATGTATTCCTCTTGTTACATCTGCATCTGATGAGAGTGTGCCATTGATGAAGTACTTACCTGTTGCTGTCTATCAGAAGTCAACACTTGATCCAGCCAAGCACCTTGCTACATATTCCATGAGCTTCCACATACACTAACAGTCTGTTGTGTGCTACTAAAATCAAACTCAAAAGTCTTTCTGAAGTATCTTTAAATGACATCCATGCTGCCACCATCATCCACGATGCCAGTCCAATCATCCAAGACTTTTAATAGCTGTGGTGCAAAAGAGTGGCCTGGTATAAAAGCCATGCTGTTCCCTGCTGATCAGCTTTTCCATTCGCTTGCCGACAATACAAGTGAGGTTGACTAGAGTAGAAGATATGCATTACAAATGCACATCTCCACTCATTTGAGAACTGCCCTGTGTCTTTAACTCATGCTGAAGAGGAAGACAAAAGGCTCTGCTAGTTCATCTGCTTAATGTCTACACAAAGGAAGTTGGTAACTTAGCAAGTGTAAGTGCTAATAAGTGTTGACATACACTTAAGTAGTACATAAAGTGTGTCCATACAAACACTTTAGCATATATAATTTATACTTACAGTGAGTCCTTAGCTGCTTATATTATTCCTCTTTGAGTTATTCTAGTTGAGTAGCCACAATCAATATGCTGATTTTCAGTTATGTTCAGTTCAGTTTCTCAAGGAGGCGTCACTGTCTTTGAACAAATCCATATAAACGCAACACCACATCTACTGAGCAGATGCCCGACCAGCAGCGTAACCCAACACACTTAGTCAGGCTTTGAGGGAAAACAAAATAAAATAAAATAAACTATCATCATAATCATGTATGATTTTTTTTTTTTTAAATCCATTTGTAGAGACCTTTGCAAATCATCTATTATTATTTTCTGAAGCTGTGTAAACTGAGATTCGTCATCTAAATGGTGGTATGTGCACAAAGGATTTTATTAGATACATGTAACACCAACTGTAAATTTAATAATATGTTGACGAAATGGGCGAGGCCGAGTGACTAATCTGTGTGCACTGCTTCCACTTCCACTGTCGGTTCCTGTGCACCCATCCCCATTTTTTTTCAGTCTCCATGAGCTCTAACCAAGGCTTCAAATATTTTGTTTTAAGTCCTCAGCACACTTAAAACTGTTAAACTTACCCCCAGATCCTCCAGGTCGTCAACACAAGTCCCATCTTCTCCGACCCTGGCAAGAATCCTTTCTCTCCATTCGTACCACAGCTCTGGATTTGTTTGGAATCGTTTCAACAAAAGTAATTCAAAGCCATGGAATGTTTCAGACATCACGCCAATGTTGTCGGCGAATAGCTAAAAGGAGAACTGAAGAACTGAAAAATCTGTTACATTTTCTTTTGTGTGCTTCCGAAACGAACAGGAATTAAAATTGTTTCTGTTCCTAGTATTAGCTTCCACCGAAAGTTTCACTGATGTGGGAAGCAAAACATCATAAAGGGAGACAATCAAACTCCGTCAATGACTACTTATACAAATCCACCATATCTTTTTCAACCTGTCACATTAACGCGGTAGTGAAATGCTTCACGTTTCGGGATCAATTGTACAACGTGCTTAGAGTTAAGCAGTTTAGTGCGAGTTTAAAATCTAGGCTACTGCTTCACGCCGTATGCGTAGAAAAAGCTCTTTTTCAGCCGGTTAGCGACCTCGTCTCAAAAAGCGTTTTAAAGAGCACCGACTACACACTGGGTACAGTATTTGGGGCAAAAACAAGTTAAGCCTTGCGGCCTTTCCACGCCCCTTCTTAGTGTCATAGTCGCACACACACTGGTAGACACACACATGCACGGTCTCTCCGCCCGCTCTCCCAATAAACAAGGTTTGACTGGGAAAACAAACGAGCGTCTAGTCACTAGTTCGGATGCCAGGCGCCGAGTGACTCGATGATGAGTTCACTGAGTTGACTGACTGAGGATCTGCGTCAGTGCAGCACTGACGCACTGACTTTGCGCGACACTGTTGGAAAAAGAACCCATTAGTCAGTGCTGCGGGGCAACGTAAAGTCAGTGAGTGTTGTCCTTTGGCAAAATTTTTTTTAGAAGAAATCAACTATGCTATGTACACTGGCACGGCAAGTCAGTACAGTATATATGCATGCACGTAAGGCCGGCCTCAGTGATTAGCTGCTTGTCAGGCCGTTAATATCTAACTAGCAGATGTGGTGTAGCGTATATGGATTTTTCTTGCGGTGAGAACTGACACAACGACGTCAGTCTCCTTGGGAAATCAATTGCCCGAAACTGAAACAGGTATCTCGGCGCCAGTCGCGCACCGCGGGGCCGGCCGCACCGGGAACTGAACACTCAGTGCACTGACGACATAAACTAGTTTGTGGTGTTGATACATTCATCCGACTCACACTGACATGCACAAGCCTCACGCACACACGCACGGCATGCAAGCACTCACACACGCTGATGCACGCACTATGCACTGCCGCGGCACACACACATGCGCATACTAGTACCACACACACACACACGACACACACACACACACACACACACACACACACACACACACACACCACACGTAAGCCGCATGCACGCACGCACACTCTGTCCAGTCTGTCTGTCTCAGTCACGTCTTCTCTGCCGTGTGTGTGTGTGTGTGTGTGTGTGTGTGTGTGTGTGTGTGTGTGTGTGTGTGTGTGTGTGTGTGTGTTTGTGTGTATGTCACCGGAACGACCGGAACCGGAGTAACTGAGGCTATGAGCGTCAGTGCCGGAAACCGGTGACTCAGTCACTGAGGCTCCGCTGCACTAAACTTAGCGATCATTGTCAAATACTTTTTTTTTTTTCTCAAGGCCTGACTAAGCGCGTTGGGTTACGCTGCTGGTCAGGCATCTTCTTGGCAGATGTGGTGTAGCGTATATGGATTTGTCCGAACGCAGTGACGCCTCCTTGAGCTACTGAAACTGAAACTGAAACTGAAACTGTCAAGTCACGTCCTGCTTGCCATCCAAAAGTCACACCACTCATCTCTCCATCATCACCTATTTAAGTCCACCCTCCTGCCGTCGTCCCTTAAGACACAGACACTAATATCTAACTGATGTCTATGCTCAAGACCACAACTTGACCTTGAGGGCCTCACGCCGAAGGTCGTTAAACTCAACTCTACTGTCGTCCCCTGCGTGGCCCTTATGTAAGGAACTCGCGAACCGGGCTCAGGGGGCCATGCCTCGTCAGATCCGAGTTCCCTCTGATTCACTGAAGACGGTTCCTTCAGTTAGTCCTGCTTTCTCTAATCTGACCTTCCCACACCTCCACCCTGACAGACCCCCTCCCCTACCCCCTTTCCATTTTTCCACACATCTTTTCCGGCTGTATAGATCTTGGACACATGGCAACCCCCAGAGTATCGTCAGAATACTGATTAAAAGAACAGTCACTGTCATCAGCCAATCCAGTCAGTCGTGAAAGACGACGCATTTTTATCTTCAGTGATGGAATCTACGATCGGACGAATACTGTGCACTTTCTTCTCCTGTCACAATGACAGTCAGCGTTGCGATCGAGATCCAAATTCAGACTGTATTCATGAATGACCGTGATACGAAAACTAAAAACGTGGTTGGCGTCAAACCTACCGTTTGGGCAGATTCCCGTTTTCTCATTATATTTGTGTATCAAGTCGTAAAGAGAGTGTCGTTTTACTGGTGGCATGTACTGCCGTGTTCTGCTACGCTTCGTCCACCATTTGACCTCTGGAAGTCAAGCGAACTGAAAATGGTATCATGTCTTTTCTTTTCTATTTTTTAAACCATATAGGTAAAATTGCTGTTTGTGTATCCTTTAAGCTTGACTTTTAAAGGCTAGTGTGCTTTTGCTTCGATAGGTAAAGTAGCATTTCTTTTAGCTGCTCTGAACTTTCCGAGCCGTGTGCTTTGGTCATGCCGTGGTAGCCGAGGCTTCTTTATTAGTTTATCGTTTCCAATGTAACCAAACTCGAGGTGGACTTGAGATAGTCGTAGTACCGAGCCATGACAACCTTCCTTTTGGGGAAAAAAAAAAATTTCAACATGTTTGCATTGTTTTGAAATTGACAGTTTACAGATCAGTGCCAGAAGATAGTAATTTACAGAACCTGGAACGAATCGGTAGTCATTACGACCTTGTGACAAGTTTGTCTTAAAGACAAGCTACATTTTCAGTTCATCTTCTTCGCCACGTGAGGTACCAACTTTATAAATTGTTAGAAATAGATGCGTTCAAAACTCACCTTGACAATAAATGCTTTGAACTGTTTTTTAAAAATGCATTCATTATTGATTAACCCCTTAAGTGCTATATAGCACACAAACTACTGCAAGGAAGTGTAGATAACCCATACTACACTGGTTAGCAATGAGTAAACGATGAATGATATATAAACAAATACCACACGGTTTCTGAATATTCAAAAGATTGTTAGTACAAACTTAAAAGCAGCTGAGTTAAACCAAGTAAATAATGGAAACTAAAAAAGAAATGTGTCTACATACCTTATGTATCACAGTTTTTGGCAACTGCAGTAGAACTGTTGTCAGCAAAATGTTTCTTTTAATCTTTTCTTTAAAAAGAATTTTTTAAAGAGAAATTACAGAAATGAAACATACATGCATACGTCCTTCAGTTGCCACACCTCCCTGTGCCAACTGACTCACTTCATGCTCACTTTCAGACAGTGTCAAACAGGTTAACAGTGACACATTTGCAATAGATTTAAAACATGCTGGCCCATGTTTTCTTGCAAATCATGAAATTATTCCTCCCCCTTCAACACTCCGCCCCTCCTTCCTTGTCACGAATAAGAGGACGGTTTGTCTTGGAGTTCACCTCACAGTCACATAGCTATACTCAGCCTAAATCATTATATATTTGTATTTGTATTTTTTTTTTATCACAACAGATTTCTCTTTGTGAAATTCGGGCTGCTCTCCCCAGGGAGAGCGCATGGCTACACTACAGTGCCACCCATTTTTTTTGTATTTTTTCCTGCATGCAGTTTGATTTGTTTTTCCAATTGAAGTGGATTTTTCTACAGAATTTTGCCAGGAACAACCCTTTTGTTGCCGTGGGTTCTTTTACATGCGCTAAGTGCATGCTGCACACGGGACCTTGCTTTATCGTCTCATCCGAATGACTAGCATCCAGACCACCACTCAAGGTCTAGTGGAGGGGGAGAAAATATCGGCGGCTGAGCAATGATTCGAGCCAGCACGCTCAGATTCTCTCGCTTCCTAGGCGGACGCGTTACCTCTAGGCCATCACTCCACTAATGTCTTGGAGTTCACCTCTCAGTCACATAGCTATACTCAGCCTGTCATACTCTGCTCTGTCCTTAACTCCTTTGCTTGCAACATCTATCTCTACAAGTACAACCACCTCCACCCTCCATCTTCATTAGCTCTGTTGTAGGGAAGAAAGTAAATTCTGCTCAAGAGGATGTTGATGGGTATTTTGTCTCCTGGTGGTAACATGGTAGAGAACAGAAGTTGATGTTCTTCAAACAAGACAGTACGTCAGTAGTGAGTTTGTATTAAATTCTACTATTATGATATATATACCATATATGCATGTATATACACTGGTTTGCTGATGTCAGACTCATCTTTTTCTGGCTTAGAATTTTGACAGAATTTTATAATATTTTGGTAGATTGCTTTGAACGGAATCACAGGCTCTGTGGTATAGTGATTTTTTTTTCTTACACATTAGGATACACATTCTATTTTATTTTGAATGGACTAATCTTTTTCTTTAATGCAAACTTAACTTTTATAATTTGCAGTCGACGGGTGGCAGCCGAGTGATGAAGTACCCGTACACTGTGTCGGGGAAGCTGGCCCTCTTCCCCTACAGGTGGCACTGGAAGAACGGGCGCTTTGTCAGGTTCCTGGGATTCACTCTGCTGGGAGTTTTCCCCCTGATCTGCAAGATCCACAGTGCAGGTAAATATGATCAATTGATTCATCTGACAGATAGATTGACAGAGAAATCTTAGATTGACAAAGAAATCTTGCACCCTGTCTCTTTAGTATTGATCTGTCTGCTGAGAAAATGGTAGGTTTCAGATTTTTTTCATTTTAGTGAAATTTAATACAGACTCACTACTGTCTTGTTTGAAGAACATCAGCTTCTGTTCTCTAACATGTTACCACCAGGGGACAGTTTTCTCTTATCTCCTGGTACAGAAGTTTAAACTTGAAGAACAAGAACATCTTGAGCAAAATTGTGAATGTGTCCACCAAAATAGTTGGGGTCAAACAAGAACCTCTGAATGAGCTGTACAAACGGCATGTGAAAGAAAAATCAACAAAGATGACAGCCATATTCTTTCAAAATACTACAATTGTGTCCAAACTTTTACCCTCAGGGAAACGCTTTCGATTTCCCAAACGAAAAACCTTTAGAACCCCAAAACAGTTTTATGCCTCAGTTGATTCATTTCTGAAATAACTGACAAACTTTAACACACAAGCATTTTTTAAGATTGGCCCCTCTGCGTGTGTGTGTGTGTGTGTGTGTGTGTGTGCGTGTCTGTTGGGAGATCTGTATTTAGGTGTGTGTGCGAGCATGTTTGTGGGAGGGGGTGGGGGTTGTGTGTGTGTAAGTGTGTGTGTATGTACATGTCTGTGTGTGAAAGTGTGCACAATGTGTGTATGCGCATATATGTGTGTGTGTTTGCGTGCGTGCATACCCATGCAAGGTCATGTGAATCATACAATTGTGCATTGATTTTAAATACTGTTGAATAACAGCTGGTTTTAATCATGTACGTCGTTGTTTTAACTGTAGTATGATATTTTCATCTGTTCTCTTACTGTGCTTATCGCACTGGTTGATATGTGATTGTTGCATGAGATTAATTATAATTATCATGAACTTTGTATCTATGCATTTCATGTTCCTTTTGTATTCATGATGAATGACTGTGAAAGTAGGTAATCATTAACATTACATGTGCAAGATTGTAATCATTATACGAAACGTCCTCATCAACTTAGCATTTCAGCATTTTATGTCTTACATGTTTACTTTGAGTGACTGTGATTTTTGTGTGATGATGATGATGGAGTCTCCCATCAGACCGACGGATGAGTAGGCAGGCGGACTTATCTGTCGGTGTGTGTCCTCATATGGGAGAAGAGGCTGATTCTGAATGCGCAGCACTTCCCACAGGTGTTGCAAGGGAAAGCGTCTCCAGGAGTTGAGCCCTGCTTCCTTCGCTCACGCTTCTCCTTAATGGCCAGCGTTCTCTTGTTATGCCGCTGAGCACAGCATCCTCCATCTAGAGCGGTCAAGGGCATCAGTTTCCCAGGAAGTGATGTCAGTGTCACAGGCTTTGAGGTTTGTCTTCAAGGTGTCCTTGAAGCACTTGCAGGGTCTTCCAGGTTAGTGGTGGCCTTCCTTGAGCTGGCCATACAGTAGCATCTTCGAGATCCTGCTGTCTGTCATGCAGACAATGTGTCCTGTCCAGCAGAGCTCCTTGTTCTGCCCACAGCACTTCTCTTGCATCTGGTGTATGGCAAACACCATGTCACATGTTCCCCTGCCTGAGCGGAAGCCACAGTGTGCTTCAGGGGTGACTGTGTTGGAGACGTGGTCAACCAGTCTGTTCAGTATGATGCAGGCAAAAATCTTGCCGACGATGCAGAGGAGAGAGATTCCATGGTGGTTATCGCAGGATGTTTTGTTTCCCTTCCGTTTGTAAATGTGGACAATTGAAGCATCCTTGAAATCCTGGGGACATCCCCTCTCTTCCAGATAGACTGGAACAGGGCGGTCAGCTTGTATGTCAGCACCTCGCCTCCATACCTGTAGATGTCAGCCTGGATTCCATCCGCTCCTGGTGCTTTTCCTGACTGTTGTCAGCTTCAGGGCCTTCCGGGTCTCGGCCTTGGTGGGAGGGGCAGCTAGCAAGTCACTGACTGGTAGCTGTGGCAGGGCTGCAATTACCTCGTCAGATACGGACGAGTTCCTGTTGAGGAGGGTGTTGAAGTGCTCTGCCGTGCGGGCAAGTATTTCCTTCTTGTCTGTCAGGAGGGTGGTCTGATCCAAGGCTCGGACAGGGGTTGATCCTGTGACTCTCGGCCCATACATAGCTTGGAGACCATCATGGAAGGTCTTCATGTCGAGAGCATCAGCTGCGGACTGAAGCTCTTCGGACTTTCTCTCCCACCAGGTGTTATTCATCTCATGCAGTCTCTTCTGTATGAGTTGCTGGGTTTGCAAGTACTGGTTATTCTTCCTCTTGGCAGTCTTTATTGGAAATGTGATCCTGATGCCATATATGCAGTGTGTTCAGGAACTTGGAGATTCCAGACCATGGAGATTTTTGTGTATTGTTTGCGTAAAATACACCACACATGAATTTCTCTTATGGAGATAATAAAGTATTCTGTATTCTGTATACAGCCTTGGACTGTTGGAGGTTATTGATGAGTTAAAGACATTGTCAGTTTGTGTGTATTTATTTATTTACATGTGTTTCTGTTGGCTCACAATGTAGAAATCTTTATTGATAGATTCTTTGTCGCTGAATAGTAAAGTAATTTGAATAATGTTTTCTAAGTAATGGTATAGAGGTATAAGTTCCCACAGTCTTTCATGGCCACTGGGTCAGTGAATTCATATTAACTATATTCAAGTCGTCTCCTCCCGCTGTTTTAACCTTCCCCAAGCTACGTCAGGTACCCATTCACACCTGGGTGAAGTGAAGAAAAAAGGAGCGCCTTTCCTTAAGTCACAACACCATGTTGAAACAGAGCCTATGGCTCTGACCACTGGATCCAGAGTCTACCGGCACTGCCAAACTGATTCACTGATTCAGGCACGGTGCCTCCTGATTTTAGATAACAGCCCATAAAAAAGAAGAAGAAGAAAACAGCAGCAGAAAACGATAGCTTGCAATGCTAACTGAAATTTGAAAAGCATTTTAGAATGTGTGAAATGCCTTTTGATGTCAGTTTGATTGAGATGTAGTTTTTTGAGATGCACAGTAATGGGTATTGTTTGTGTGCAGTGCACTCACCTGGTAATGTACGTCAGTGGGAGGACATCCGCAAGAAGAGGGAACGTAAGTGATACTGTCTCCCCTCTCCTTCCTCTCGTCTCTCTTCTTGAGTTCTTTACAGCTGCTTTTGAAAGCCGTGTGGGTAAAATAACTCTCTCTCTCAATGTGTGTGTGTGTGTGTGTGTGTATATATATATATATATTTGTGAAATTTGATTATGTCAGCAATTTCTTCTTTCCTTTTTTGACTCAACTTGTGTAAACAAAGCGAGTCTTTCTGTAATACCCAGTGTTTCAGTTGTGCGTGTGTCCATGGTAAACTTTAACAAATTTATTTTCTCTGGAAATACTTTGCCTGCCAATAACAAATTTAGAATAGACAGAATGCAAAAAACATCTTTACACTCACAGGTCAAAAGTCTTCAGGATCACGCCATATTTCTAGATTGGGAATGGTTTATTTTGTTGAGGCTCCAGATCTGGAAGATGTTATTTGGTAGTTCTCACTCATAATCCCAGTGCCTGGAGATCTGGACGATGTTATTTGGTAGTTCCCACTCATAATCCCAGTGGCTGAAGATCTGGAAGATGTTATTTGGTAGTTCCCACTCATAATCCCAGTGCCTGGAGATCTGGAAGATGTTATTTGGTAGTTCCCACTCATGATCCCAGTGGCTGAAGATCTGGAAGATGTTATTTGGTAGTTCTCACTCATAATCCCAGTGCTTGGAGATCTGGAAGATGTTATTTGGTAGTTCCCACTCATGATCCCAGTGGCTGAAGATCTGGAAGATGTTATTTGGTAGTTCTCACTCATAATCCCAGTGCTTGGAGATCTGGAAGATGTTATTTGGTAGTTCCCACTCATGATCCCAGTGGCTGAACATTTTTTTGGCCATGGGTTTAAAGACCGCTTGACCTCATATTTCTTATAATTTTATATGCAGTTAAAAGAAAAGAAATGCAAATTCTTGACACAACACATAAAATGACACTCATTACACCATAGACAATTAAATGCATATGAATATTTTTATGTGGATACTGAAAATTTTAAGTCGAGTGAAAAAAAAATGGAATCAATAGCTGTAGAGAGAACAACACCTGTTCTTTGTTTTTCTACAACTCTTAGCAGTCCGGGAAAAGAGATTCTGATGAAAAAATTGAAAAAGAAATAAAATGTAATTAGTAGAATTGTATATAACATTTTGCATACGAAAACTTTCTATTCCTAGAGTCCAGATTGACTTTGATCTTTGAAACTTGACTTTGTGCTGGTTTACATTGGAATGTCTAGAAAGGCAATAATTTACCTCTTTATTTTCTCTTCTTCTCTTTCAGACACTCACTTTGACCCTGTTCACTGAGGACATGGGCAGTATGAAAGTATGACGTCCTTTTCGTTGTGACTACACTCGGGACATCTGCACATCATGCTTTGGAACAATTAGTAGATAGTGTCTTGAAATAAATTGAACTTAGGGATTGTTTTCAGATTTGTGTGGTTGCTTTTTTCTTGCCTGGTGTGAGAGTGAGTGAGTGTGTGTGTGTGTGTGTGCTTTTGAGAGCGTGTGTGTTTGAGAGAGTGTGTGTATTTGAGAGAGAGTGTGTGTGTGTTTGAGAGAGTGTGTG
Source organism: Babylonia areolata (assembly GCF_041734735.1). Classification (NCBI taxonomy): domain Eukaryota; kingdom Metazoa; phylum Mollusca; class Gastropoda; order Neogastropoda; family Buccinidae; genus Babylonia; species Babylonia areolata. Next base: position 56,161,944 of record NC_134896.1, read on the forward strand.
TATTTGAGAGTGTGTGTGTGTGTGTGTTACGATGCAACATGACAAGCATACCCAACACAAAAAAAAGAGAAAAAAAAACAACAAAAATCAGGCACTGAGTTTGAAGTTGCGTTTATTCATTTGACCAACATTTGGGCTTACAAAATCAAAGGTAAAATCGGTTAACTGTGCACAGATGAGTACAGCTTTCTCCTCTTGTTTGGAAAAAAAAAAATGCTTGGGTTTAGAGAAGAAAGGGCAATAAGAAGAAAGGCTATTGTTGCACTTTCACTCAAACATCATTTAAACCGAGTCCATTCCACTCAGTTTTTTCAAAGTTAAGCAGAACAACACAACTATCACCTACAGGGCTCAACATCTGTGTATAACAAAAACCCGTCTGGATCAAACCTTGTAACATAACCAAGAAACCAACATGAACGTCATTAATAAACTATGAACATTTCAACGGAACAAGAAAATCAACAAGAACCCTAGTTAACCATTAACAAGTAACACCTCTAAACTGATAACATGTTGGAAAGACGCACAGCAAACTGGCCAAGCATTTTGAAAAATAATTTTTTTGCCAAGCGATTTTCCCTACTTGCTTAAACCGTACAAAGACTTCACTGATCAGACAAACAAGACTACTTTCTTTGTCGTGCACACACATACACACACAGTCATTTCACCAGCACAGATATCAGACATTCAATAGAATAATGACAATGCTGAATAAGATTTGCAGATCTTTCATCTGCTCTGAAGATTTGACTAGGTGAACACCAGCGCAAGGCAGTAGGCTTTGAGACCTGTCCCCATTATTGTTACAAGATGTTACTCATTTATTTTAACTTTAAGGATGTATGTTACAAAGTTTTAAGTCATACTTGCATTAACTTATTGACTTCTGATTGTCAAGCAAGGTGATAAGATTATACGCAGTGCACTCTTGCACATATGCAGGTAGTGTATTCCAATATTCTGTGACCAGTAAACAATGCTTTTTAAGTGCCGGTTCAACAAGACAAAAGTTTTTTTTTACTGATTTGATTTCTAGTCAATGCAAGTATATATTTGGGCTGAATATAACGCTCAGTTGAAGTATCATGCTTCTACCTTATATTCTCATAGTTCACAAGAAGTGAAACAATCCTTTAGCTGTATCAATTAGAAATGTGTTAAAAAAATTACTACACTACTACTTCTAACAGGCTATCTAATAAATATGTGAGGAAAGTTTCAGTTACTTATTCAACATTATTTTGTAACAGGATGCAGTGTAATTCATGCAAAAATTATTTACACAAGTATGTAATACATAAGGCATGCCCGTCCATCAGATCAAACAGGGGGGAAAAAAATGAACAGTGATCACTCAGACATTTTAAAAACACAAAGAATCATAAAGTATTGGTAATGTATTTTCCTTTCTCTTTAAATAAGCACAGTGTTTTGTGGCGATCTGCCACTTGACTGCTTCTGACGAGTCTGCTCGTCAGTGAAGTTTCGTCATGATACTGACTGCTCCATTTACAGATGGGATGTCGGTCATCGTCCTTTATTTAAACTTTATCTCCTCCAGAATGTATCACTTTTCTTCAGCAAAATAAACCCAGCCACTTAGAAGTACTAAAAAATTAGTAATTACACTTTTTTTTCTTCTTTTTTTTTTTTTTAAAGCCACACTGATGTTATTTCAACAAGGTACACCAGTCATGGGATTAAAATCGCCTGAATGTTCTGAGCAGTTAGCTGTGTGTTATCAGATTGCCGAAGCTGTAGTTCAAATGTTTGATTATCAAGATAGCAGTTTGGTCAATTTGAATATAACTCACTGATCAAATAACACTCACACACTGTATATATTCTCCCTTTAACTTTAAGCCTCACAAATATGTTGCAGTAATGAATGACTTAAAAGTAATGAATGACTTATGAAACATCGCAATTATGAAGGGATTCTTTACCTCATCAGAAATCATATACAGTGCATGGAGAAGGGAAACCAGTGTCAGGGGATGGTAATTCTAATAGAGCGTTTCAGTTGTACTTCTTAATAAACATGCATGTCTTGATGACGATTGAGTGACACAATTTCGCAATTCTATTTTTCTTTTTGAAAAACAAAAACATACTATCTTGCTCAAAGATATGTTCCATAAAAGGGCCTCAAAATTCTTCCCCCCAAATCATGCTTTCATGTGTTGTTAAAATCTGGGACCAAAGCTGGATTTTAAATGTGTTGCAGAAGAATGTATTTCATTTCCAGCTGTCACAATAACTTTGAAGCACAAGTGTAACTTGATCAGTCTGATACACCAGCATCTGACAACATGTGGCAGGTACTGCTCAAAGTGGCTGACAATGTGTACACTGCTTAAACAGCTGACAATGTGTACACTGCTTAAACAGCCGATAATGTGTACACTAATTAAACACAGATAACTTGTGAAAGTATTTCCGTTCCCATGGCATGATCTCCAATTTTCATCCTTGATGAATATGAAAGGGGTTTTTGAAATAAGTTAATTTAGTACTAATTTATGACCACAAGAGCCTGTTCTAGAACTAGAGCATCAGCAAACTTTGGTAGAAGCAATGATTCCCATTGGTAGAACTAGTGGCCAAGCTCACAATGGTTCATACATCACACTGTTTACACAAAATTAAATGGAAACCTTTGAAGTCCTCACGTAGAAAGTATCTCGCATGAAACAAAAGCAGTTCATCCTTTTGTGCATACGCTGTAAAAGAAAATGATAATATTCAGAACATATACTGTGAAGGAAAAAACAATTCAGGACACAAACCCATATACATAAACACATCCAAATCAGAACACATACTAAAAGGGAGAAGAAAAAAAAAATCCACACGTACCCCAATACATATACACACCCATTACAATCAACAGCACTGGACAAGTGGAGAGGCATAAACACAATAAGAAAAGCAAACAAACATGAGGAAAAAACGGTGGAATGTTTACGACGAGTGGTTGCTTGGATATAATTTTGCTGATTTCAAAACAAAAACTAGTACAACAGCGTTTTCCAAATCCAAGGCATTTCATGGTGCGTGCAGTTATCCATTTGCAAGGGGTGATTTACAAATGAAGGTGAAATCCACTCGCTTATTTTTCAGACTTTTGAAACTGTGCTAGAAACATGGAGCCAAACAATGAGATCAACTTGTGTGAACAAAGAAAAGAAATTAAGTGGGGAGACAGGGAGAAGAGGAGAGGGTAAACTAAGGAGTGAATACGCAAGACAAATATTTCTGATACATCGCAGAGCTTGCTGAGTGATATTTTTCTTTCTTTCTTTCTTTCCTATCTGTATATTCGTTCCTCCTCCATTTTCCCTTTTTCTTTCCGCATATTTCCTACGCCTTACCAGACGGCTTACTTGCTGAAACCACAATAACTGCTAACATGGAAAACTGATGAAATAAGAGGGAAAAACAACAACAACCTGTTCAATAACTCCTCTGAATGTAGCTCAGCTTTAAGTCCTCGGCAAAGGAGGTACAGCGTGAGCAACCAAAGCAAGCAATGACCTTTCTATTGGAGAACTTGCCAGGCCTGGTGGCCCCCTAGCAGCAAGACATAAACAAGAAATGACCTGAAAACAAAAGACCCAAGGATTGCCCCAAATACCTCAAGGACTGCCCAAAAGACCTAGCACTGCCCAAAAGACCAAAGACCCAAGGACAGCCTCAAAGGCCCAAGGACTGCCCAAAAGACCAAGGACAACCTTAAAGACCCCAAGAACTGTCCAAAAGACCTCACTCAAGGACAGCCCAAATACCTTGAGGACTGCCCCAAAGACCCAAGGCCTGTCTAAAAGACCCCAGGGACTGCCCGAATTACCCAAGGTCTGCCCAGAAGACTCAAAAACTGCCCCAAAGTCTCAGTGACTACCTAAAAGACCCAAGAACTCCCCAACAGATGCCAAGGACTGCCCAAAAGACCCAAAGACTGCTCAGAGAGCCGACTCAAGGACTGCCCAAAATACCCAGGAACTGCCCCAAAGACCTCAAGGACTGCCCAGAAGACCCAACACTGCCCAAAAGGTCTCAAGATGCCCAACAGACCCAAAAACTGCCCAGAAAACTCAAGAACTACCCATAAGGCCCAAGGACTGCCCAAAAGACTTCAAGAACTGCCCATAAGGACTGCCCAAAAGACTTCAAGAACTACCCATAAGGCCCAAGAAATGCCCCTCAGGAATTGTGAAAAACTGTCTGAAAATATCTGTAAGAGCACCAGAGAGGAGAAAGAAGTTTTGAAAGAAAACTGGAGATAGGTTTTTCTTATCTGATGTGATGCGTATGTTGTTTTTTACAGGAAATTAGCTGAACAATCGTAAGCCCAAATGTCACTATCTTGCAAACTACAACAAATCGAGATTATAGTGGTGATAAAATACATGAAAACATATATCTACGGGTGTTGTTTGCTTGTTCAAACTTTAAAACTTGGAAGAATGATTTTTCAAAGGAAAATCTTCAAAAAATATATTAATTTCTTTCTTCTTTTTTTTTTTTTTTTTTTAAACTGATGCTCTAGAGGACAGTTTCTACAAACAGCTTATTCTTGTATCTGTTTTACATTAGTGCATCACAAGTTTTGCACACATTCCCACCATTACCAAAAACTACCCCAAAAACGTGCTTTAATTTTTTTTTTTTTTTTTTTTTTTTTTTACAGAATTATGGATACAACATCTGTCTTCGTTCCCACCCACCCCCTAAAAAGAAAGAAAGAAAGAAGAAAAAAAAATATATATATATATGTTTGTGTTTGGATGACAAATTTACAGCAATCATTATAAAATTAGGTTAGATAATCCCAAACCTGTTTATCAAAAAGAGAAAAAAAAAGTTATTGATACAATTCACAAGTTTTTTTTCGATGTGATATATTATTGTATTTGTTGTCTCTTGATGGCATTCTCCCGAGGTTGATGACAGTCACAAAACCAGAAGCAATGCACCAGAATAGCACAAAGTGAAGGCATAATGGATTTCAATGAAATGATGCAAAGTTTGAGTTGTCGCAATATAAGGACAACTTGTTTTCAAAATTTTAGTACTGAATGCACACAAATCTGTTCAAAAACACTATGACAAGATGGGCAGCAGACATCCCAAAATAAAATTCATTCATTCAAACACGTTGACAACATGATGACTGTGTGATTCAACAGATAACTTACAGTTCACAAAATCAACAACAAAATAGCGTTCACAGAAGCTGCTTCTTTCTTTTGCTTTTTTCATCTAATGGATTTGCAGAACTCGTGTACCATTTAAACATGAAAGGAAATTTACAGGTTTTCAGCTGAGATACATGACCATATGACAGCAAGACAGTGCTCTTGCCATACTGAAAATTACGACTATTTTGAGCCAAGTCCGAAGACCATAAATACCAAAGAGAGATAGAGAGATAGATCAAAACCACAAGTATACAGAATGCTAAACAGAAACAAAACAAACCCACAGCATATGGTTAATTTCTAACTGGTAATAATGACTGGTTAACTTTTCCAATTGTTTATTCTCTCATGTTTATCAATCTCTCTAAAACAAAGTTTCCACATATCCATCGTTCATTCAAACACACAGCTACACTTTTGATTGATTAGATTTACATTGTCAACACTCATTGTTTTGGCAACCACATGGCATGAACCTCTTCCTTGTAGCATCTCATGTTACAGTTCACGGTACTGACATTTTTCAAACCACAACTGTTCATGGACATTTGGAGCTCTGATCTCTCCTCCACTTCAGCCTTGGAGAAGGAAATAAATACAGGGCTGGAGGAGAAAGCGAACTCGCTGGGATGGACACGGTCACACTGGTTACCATCGTATGTTCTTCACATCAGAACAACAAACCAAAACAAGCAGCAAAAAAACCCATCACCACACTCTCAAGTAAAAAAAACCCAAAAAACATTACCACCACCTTCACACCCAACACAAGAAAACTATACAGCCATGTAGGATGCAAAATGAAAGAATCAAAGTGAGACTGGAGAGGATTGGGGCCTGTTCGGGGTGCAAAATGAATAATCAAAGTGAGACTGGAGAGGGTTGGGGCCTGTTTGGGGTGCAAAATGAAAGAATCAAAGTGAGACTGGAGAGGGCTGGGGCCTGTTTGGGGTGCAAAATGAATAATCAAAGTGAGACTTGAGAGGATTGGGGCCTGAGTATGATGCAAAAAGAACAAATCAAAGTGAGAATCAAGAGGATTGGGGGCCTGGTCAGGGTACAAAAATGAAAGAATCAAAGTGAGACTCATGAGAGACTGGGGCCTGTTCAGGGTGCAAAAAATGAATATATAAATCCAGCTGAGACTCGTGAGAGGACTGGTGCTTGCTATGGGTCCAATTTGAGTGAATAAAAGTGAGACTCACGAGAGACTTTGGTTCAGGGTCCAAATGAATGAATCAATACCAAACAACAAGGATTAATCTCAAGGATTCCATTTGTTCAAGCTCAAACTGGGAGTACATTCACCAATGTACATGTCTATCAATCATGCAATAATACTTCATGTAAACAAAAATTCATTCCGTAAATTAGCACAAACATAATATCATACACTGGAAATCAATATGAAATATAAAACAAAAAGGGATATTGATCATGAAAGGATTACTGATTACAATTCATATTTATATTCATAATTACTTTGGATATCAAGCATGTGTGAATAAACAGTTTTGCATGAGTCATATGGTTCATTCTCATCTCCACATCAACAAGCTTTTATAATAATAATTAATTAATTATTATATTTATATAGCGCTGAATCTTGTGCAGAGACAAATCAAAGCACTTTCGCACCAGTCATTCACACTTTTCCCTATAGTTCATTCATCTCATCTGAAAAACAAACATACAAGAAAAGTCTAAAATGATTTCAATATCACACACAAACACACACACACACATACACAATGCATACACATCTATGCAAGCACATGAAATCACACACACACCAAACAAATCACCACATACTGTGGGAGGGAAAAGCACAATGCACTAATTAACAACCACCATCAAAGCATGACCACCTATGTCAGATGATTTGACGACCTAACAATATCCACACCTAATCAACACAACTTTCCTTACAAAATACAAAATGTGCTTGAATTTGACGATGCACTAACTTAGAAATACAAAGTGCGCTTGTGTTTGAAAATGCACTATCTTCAGGATATACGACTAGAAACAACTGTCTGTAATATCCATGCAGAAAGAAATGACTTGAAAGTTATGTTCGTGTCACTGGGAGAGCGTCAATGCACATATCCTGTTCCACATGATAGTCACCGCAGTGAAAGGTTGCTGGCCTGAATTAAGTGGAGATTAATACTAAAACACTGTGTCAAGCTCGTGTGCCACACACACACACACTGTATGAATGTAAGCCTACGTTTTCCATGGACCATTCACGATACAAAACAAACAAACAAACAAACAAACATAGCTCCTCTTTTTGCCAAATTGCACAGCTGTGTTCATATCACATTGTTACTACAGTTATGAAGAAAAAAACAAATTCATGAAACTGTAAACCATCAAACTACGACTGAGAACAGAACATGAACAATCACTGCTGCTGAACAATTCTTGAGCAGTAAGTCCGCACACTGGAACAACTCAGAAGACAGAAACAAAGCAACATAAACAACAACAAACAAAGATCCACTGACCATGCCATTTTGATTAGTATGGAAATGTACTCAGAATACAAGAAACGTGTCCCACAGAAAACTGGAAAAGGGGGACATTTCCTGCGCTAACATCAACCGATCGCTACCTCTGCTATCGTTCACCACTTATCTGAAGTCTCCTTGTTTCAAGACAATCCCAGAAAATGGATTACGGCTGCCTAACTGGCATGGTACAAAACTGTCTTTGGCTGCTTAACCTGTATGGTTCAAAACGGTCTCATACAGACCTCTTGCTGATCGTGCAAGAGCATGTTCTGAGTCGCAGCCCACAACTGCTGAAAAAGTTCCAAGAGAGAAAGCCAACGTACGCATTCAACTGTTCCCAAGGCCTATGTCTCTGCCATGGTTTTGTTCAGTAAAATTGCATTCTGCACTGTTCTTTGTTGGAGGGAATGGTAATCTTAGACAGAGCTCCAGACTGTGCTAATGGAGCGTGTTATAGAAATGATATTATTATTATCATCATCATTATCATTTTCATTATCATCATCATAACTGTTATCATCATTATTATTCTTAATACCATTCTTCTTAAGCCAAACTCCACTGCAACTTTTGCACCCTGTAAATTAGTCATCAGCAAACACTTCTCGCACACCTTCTGCAATATTTGTACCTATATCGCTGCTGCGGCTTGTTAATTCAATATGATATGTGCTGCTATCAGCCAATCAATTCACCAAGCATTCTAATTCTGGTTGTACCATCTAAATCACCCTAGCATTCTCTGACTGACAACTAAATCAGTGAACATTCTCCAAACATCGGAGCTGCCAAACTTTCTCCAACAAACATCTGAACAATCAAACATTCTCCTACTTACATCTGCAACAACAAAAATTCTAAGTCAAATCAAATCAAGTTATGGTGCTTAGAGCCTTACAGACCATTGAGGCCATCTCAAGGCTATCGCCATGTTAGAATCTACTTCAAGGGTAAAAAAAAAAAAAAAACAGACAAAAAACCCCAACTAGTCACCACTTCAAGCATTTCACTTAAGAACCTTCCAGAGTTAAAGACCTTAAAATCTGATTAAAAATGTTCCCTTCTTTCAAGAAGTCCATCGGCGTCCATGGAGGGACATCATGAAACAAAGTCTTCAGAGCATCTGCTGTGTAATGTCTGTGTCTAATGTCATGGAGATCCCAGCAGTAACTTCTAAGTCACCTAACATTCTCCAACTAACATCAGAATCACCAAATATTTTCCTGCTAACATCTAAGCCACCCAACATTCTCCAACCAACATCTAAGTCACCAACATTCTCTTACCAACATCTAAGTCACCAACATTCTCCAACCAACATCTAAGTCACCAACATTCTCTTACCAACATCTAAGTCACCAACATTCTCCAACCAACATCAAAGTCACCAAACATTCTCCTACTGACATCTAAGTCACCAAACATTCTCCTACTAACATCTAAGTCACCAAACATTCTCCTACTGATATCTAAGTCAATGAGTGTATACTCCTTTCATATTTCAGCCACTGATCATTCTCCTAATCTTCAGTCATCATTTCCCCCTCTTTCAAACATATGGTCACCAATCGATCTCCTGATACTTCAATTACATTCTTTCTGGTACCTCAAGCTCTCTCTCTCTCTCTCTCTCTCTCTCTCTCTCTCTCTCTCTCTCTCTCTCTATATATATATATATATATATATCCATCTCAGTCACTGAATGTTCTTGACATTTACGTCAGAAAATATTCACTCTGTGTATGTCGGTCACTAAATAATCTTTCACTGGCATAACCCTCAAACCACATCTTGCCCTGAATGTTCTTGCTAAAAACTTCAGGAAATGTTTTGACTTAAACACCCATCCCTGAAAATTCCGCTATCAAAATTTGTTCATCAATGATCACAGTAATGACCAACTAACCAGAAATCAAGCTATGTTCCCAAGCGAGCACACTCATAAACATAATAATAATTATACAAGTAATGCACACATGTATCAGATTCTCCTTCCGAACAGCATGATTAGAATTATCCCTTGTGTGCATTCTCAAATTAATTTATGTAAAAATGGAAGAGAAAAAAAAAAAAGCACACACCTACTTGGGAAATAAACTTGTGTACACATCCACATTCACACATACATCAGTAAGCACAAACTGTAACAGAAAAAAAAGAAAAAGATGGACTATAAGTCTACAAAATACAATAACAACAAATAGCAAAAAAAACAGCTGATAATCAATACTAAACTGTTTTCTCCCAGCCCCCCCTCCCCTCCCCCCGCTCCCAACTGACTTCAAAACAATATAAATTCAAATACATCAGACATGATGCAGCCATTTCTCATGACTGGTATGTAAAAGAACTCCACCCACACAAGGACTGATGGTAGTCAAGTTGTGACAAAATTAAAAACAACAAATCCTGAAATATGTGTACAGTAAAATACTGAATCGGGCAGTCAGGACATCATATCATGATCAGATAGATGCAATACTAAATTATGAAAAAAAGAAAAGAAAAAGGAAATGATAAAAAACTAAAACCTCAGCCAAGTCAATAACACACCGAATGGCATTTTAAAAGAATCAATGTCCCTCAGGACATCATATTATGATCAGATAAATACTTTTCTTTTTTTTAATGAAATTAAAAAAACAAACAAAAAAACCCTCAGCCAAGTAAATTCAAAAGAATCAATTTCCCTCTTTCCCTTGTCAGTTTTTTTTACAGCACGTAATGCGTAGCCTTGGGCACAAAATAATGTCGTTTCTAAATACTGTTTTCAAACCACAACAAACTTCAAAGGTAATCACGGGGGTGACAAGAACAGCTGGCATGCCTTTAGCCCTCCCCCACCATCCTCCCTCTCAACCCTCAAACTGCCTAATTTTATAGTCAGTTGGGCTGTAAACAAGGTAATTCTAATTCCTTCTCTATTCTAATTCCTTCTCCAATACTCCTCCTCCTCTGTACAATTTTTTTTCATGCTGTTTTCCTGACCAACTGCGCATCACCAGTGTCAGGAGAAGAGACAAACGAAGCACCTACACCCTTCTTACACAACAACACAAGCATTCATGTATGTCTGCAGTTGAACTTACAGTCACTCAGCGCTCCGAGTCAATGATTGTGGGAATCTGATAATGACAAACTGTCCCCAGCTTTGGTGACCACTTCCGCTAACGCTACTAAAGCAAGGTGAACTGGAATGGACAAGTAACCTTGCTTAATCAAGCCGCCCTAATAACCGATTCATAATGGCCATTAATCCTAATCAACTTCATGAATAAGCAATCAATATGCTCTAAAATCTACAAACATCACAAAATGTGACAAATCAAAGTTGGACTGGCTGGCAATAAATGTATGCGGGGTGGTATGTTTTGTTTTCGATGTTAGACTGATGATTTTGATGACAAATATGATAGGTAAATTGTATAGTACACCGTCCCTCCAAAGAAAGGGCAGATGACTCAGTATTTACAACAGAACTTGCTGAGACATCCTTCTTGCCATCTCTGCCTCCCAACACCAACAAAGAAACTGAACCAGAAGACACAAGCACTAACTTAAATGGGTAAAAGAACATGAGTTCACTACAAGTACAACACAAACGAAATTTATAAAATACATACGTATAATTTTGTAAACAAAAAATAGCATGGTATATGTATATATCTGTATATACATATATATATATATATCTATCAATGTTGATTAGTAATTGTATTACATATTCACACATTTATATATTATATGACTTTGTATTTGTAAAATACTATTGAGAGATTTTTCTATTTCTTATCACATAATCATACACACTAAAATTTGTGCTGATTTACAGGCTGTATTTAAAAGTAATCATTCTGTTCTGAAATAATGAAATCATATGAACTACAAGGCAAGTGACCCCACACTTGTCACTAAAACCTGTCTGAAAAGATACCCTAAACCAATGACCAGTGGATACACTCAATAACGAACAGGTTTTGGTTTAAAAAAAATATATAAAAAAAAATAAAAATAAAAAAAGAGAAAAAAAAATGCTTATGGGAAACTTGCATGGGTGCACAAATTCACATACACCATACATAAAACACACCATTTGTGAGTGGGGGAAAAAAAGGAAAGCATAAAATCTTATCATGTACACACTGCAATGCACAACTGTTTCATAATGCCAGTGAACAATATCATCCCGTGAATGCTTTGGGCATCAAATACGTCAATGAAAGAAAAATTTCCACCGCAAACCCAACATCCAAAAACTGAAAGCATCAAAACTAAATGTGCCCGTACATGACCTAGCAAGCCAACAAATCTTGCATTCACACTTTCCTGAAAGACTTCAAATCTGGGCTCCCACTGTACGTCGTTGCAATCTTTTACTTTTTAAAATTTTTTTCTTCTCCTGTTTTTTTCTCTCACTGGTACAACAGTCTTCTTTGAAGCATACCAGCACAGACACTGCTTGTATTTAAATTAACAGTTCTCTTTCTTCTTTCCTCCTGTTTTCCATTAACGCCTTGTCCACACTTTGTTTTGAAGTGTGGCGTCAGGATGAGCTGTGTAATGCTGTGCTCACAACCGTGTGCAGTGTAAGTAATACTTGATCAGATATCATGCTCACAGCAAGCGTCAAAGACTGGCAGAGTTATTGCTCCTCATTCCCTTAACCCTGTAGGGCTTCCTTTTAAATGCTACTTTCCGTTGCTCCACTTGGGCCGACTAATAGTCTTGCACAGGGCAGGAGTCCAACCCCTGCCGGAGACTGCACCAGTCGGTCACGGTATGGTATGCGTAACTAAATGATGGGCTGTTTAAAATGAAGTAAATCAACAGCAAGATAAAAAGGGGAAACTCCTTACCGCTTTGCAAATCTTTTTTTTTTATTTTTTTTTAATACATATTCAAGGCTAGCCACAGCTGACAAGATACTTCACACTACGAAACCTACCCACTTCATATTTCACACACTTCGAGCACAGCTAAAATCTTCACTCCTTCCACTGGCTGTAGTTTTCACAACTTTCAGTGTAAACGTTGATGCTGCGACAGGGTGTCGCTTCACGCTCCACAAACGATGCGTGTCATCAGTGACTGACCACCCTACGTCCATGTGCAAAACGCACCACGCAATCCTCAGCTTGAAGAATGCCAATGGCCCAGATACAGAAAGCAGTCTCAAGCTTTTTCGGAACCCAAAAGGCCAGGTTACAGCACAGGTTAGGTATGAAGCGCGGACACGGGTACAATTATGGAAACGGCTCTTTCAGCAAGCACTGGGAGGGCAGCTGTTTTTATCCACCTGATCTGCCGCCTTGTCTTACTGGCGCAGCTGTCTCTAGGCAGATTCTACAAACAACAATGGTGATGATGACAGTTATGACGACAACCAACACCAAACACTGAACTAAACAAGGAACTAAGCATAAGATATTTAAAAGTCAGGACAAAAGCAACCAAAGGGGCAAAACCATGAGATATTATAAAGTCAGGACTGAGCAAGAAGACAAAGAACAAAGCATAAGATGCAGGGCAGTCAGGACAAAACCCAAACAAAAGACAAATCATATGACAGTGGAAAGCCAGGATGTGTCAGACTGGAATGGTCTCCAAATGGCCGAGCTGCTGACCGGATCAACCTCACCAGCAATGAAAGCTGCTGACCGGATCAACCTCACCAGCAATGAAAGCTGCTGACCGGATCATCCTCACCAGCAATGAAAGCTGCTGACCGGATCAACCTCACCAGCAATGAAAGCTGCTGACCGGATCATCCTCACCAGCAATGAAAGCTGCTGACCGGATCATCCTCACCAGCAATGAAAGCTGCTGACCGGATCAACCTCACCAGCAATGAAAGCTGCTGACCAGATCAACCTCACCAGCAATGAAAGCTGCTGACCGGATCATCCTCACCAGCAATGAAAGCTGCTGACCGGATCAACCTCACCAGCAATGAAAGCTGCTGACCAGATCAACCTCACCAGCAATGAAAGCTGCTGACCGGATCATCCTCACCAGCAATGAAAGCTGCTGACCAGATCAACCTCACCAGCAATGAAAGCTGCTGACCGGATCATCCTCACCAGCAATGAAAGCTGCTGACCAGATCAACCTCACCAGCAATGAAAGCTGCTGACCGGATCATCCTCACCAGCAATGAAAGCTGCTGACCAGATCAACCTCACCAGCAATGAAAGCTGCTGACCGGATCATCCTCACCAGCAATGAAAGCTGCTGACCAGATCAACCTCACCAGCAATGAAAGCTGCTGACCGGATCATCCTCACCAGCAATGAAAGCTGCTGACCAGATCAACCTCACCAGCAATGAAAGCTGCTGACCGGATCATCCTCACCAGCAATGAAAGCTGCTGACCAGATCAACCTCACCAGCAATGAAAGCTGCTGACCGGATCATCCTCACCAGCAATGAAAGCTGCTGACCGGATCAACCTCACCAGCAATGAAAGCTGCTGACCGGATCAACCTCACCAGCAATGAAAGCTGCTGACCGATCAACCTCACCAGCAATGAAAGCTGCTGACCGGATCAACCTCACCAGCAATGAAAGCTGCTGACCAGATCAACCTCACCAGCAATGAAAGCTGCTGACCGGATCAACCTCACCAGCAATGAAAGCTGCTGACCGGATCAACCTCACCAGCAATGAAAGCTGCTGACCGGATCAACCTCACCAGCAATGAAAGCTGCTGACCGGATCATCCTCACCAGCAATGAAAGCTGCTGACCGGATCAACCTCACCAGCAATGAAAGCTGCTGACCGGATCAACCTCACCAGCAATGAAAGCTGCTGACCAGATCAACCTCACCAGCAATGAAAGCTGCTGACCGGATCATCCTCACCAGCAATGAAAGCTGCTGACCAGATCAACCTCACCAGCAATGAAAGCTGCTGACCGGATCATCCTCACCAGCAATGAGAAGAGCAGCAGATCACTTCTCCTCTCTTCCTCATCTTTTTTGCAACAAATCGTTTGGTGGTTTTGGGGAGGGGGGGGGGGGTTGTTTTCTTCAGGAATTCACTGGTTTTTGTTCAACATATATCATCAAGGACATAACCGAAACAAAGGATTTGTCTTCAGACATTTTTTTTTTTTTTAAACCACTGTGGATCAAAGTGAAGAAACTAGAATATCTTGCAGCTGATGTTCAACTGAAACTCTGAAGTATACTGACAGGTTGAACTTGAATATTTCACGGTGAAATGAACCAGGATATCTCTGTTCTGGCCAGCAGACACTGGGTTCAAGCCAATCCTGAATTCAGCACTGATGAATCCTCTGTTCTGGCCAACAGACACTGGGTTCAAGCCAATCCTGAATTCAGCACTGATGAATCCTCTGTTCTGGCCAACAGACACTGGGTTCAAGCCAATCCTGAATTCAGCACTGATGAATCCTCTGTTCTGGCCAACAGACACTGGGTTCAAGCCAATCCTGAATTCAGCACTGATGAATCCTGTTCTGGCTAACAGACACTGGGTTCAAGCCAATCCTGAATTCAGCACTGATGAATCCTGTTCTGGCTAACAGACACTGGGTTCAAACCAACCCTGAATTCAGCACTGATGAATCCTGTTCTGGCCAACAGACACTGGGTCTAATCAACAGTGCTGACAGACGCATGACAACAATCAACCAACACAGGCACAGAACTGTTTGCTGAGAACAACTGATTTCTAACTGTTGTAACCGCAAAAATTGGGGAAATAAACTGAACTTGTTAGCGCTGGAGCTTCCCAGTATTTCTCCCCTTTTGACTTACATCTTGTAAACAGGCCTATCATGTGTACAAACACAGACATACACACACACACACACACACAGAAACACACACACACACAAAGAAACAAACACACACATACACACATTCACTCACACAATTACATGTCTTCCCTCACATTCTGCACACGCTCACTTCCACACACTGAACATCTACGTGGGTACAAAACACAAATACTGAGCATCAAGGTATCACAGTCAAGACATGTGAACAGCCAAGCTCAACTGCCGAAACTTCAACCATCTATGTTGGTGCAAGAGTCATATTACTTGAAGCTTCGCAAACATTTCTACATTTCGTTGGGACCAACAGTGCCTGCAAGGAGAGGGCCAGCAGATGAAGAAAGGTGGAAAATCAGTTAGAAACCACCCCCGGAAATGGAGCGTGGCTGCCTACATGGTAGGGTAAAAATGGTCATGCACATAAAAGCCCACTCGTGTACATATGAGTGAACGCGGGAGTCGCAGCCCACAAACGAAGGAGAAGTTAAAAAATCTCGGAGAACAATTCTGAAAGAATGTCACATGTGAGGGAACAGCGGTCTAGTGGCAGTGTACCCAACCAGGGAAACGAGTGTCCAAGGGATCGATTCTAACATAAACCAAGAATCTTGCTCCACCCTCCATGAGACCAATTGGTGGTCAGGGTGCTGGTCTTTTGGATGAGATGACGACTCATGCAGTGTGCACTTAGCATATGTAAAAGAATCCACAGCAGGAACATTGCTGTCTCTGGCAAAAAATGACCAAACTTGATGATAAAACACAACCCAAAATGTGCTGTTGCACACGTGGTGACATATTCTTCCTAAACAAAAGCAGCCCCTGTTTCTTACAGCGAAATCTGTTGTGATAAAAAATATGATAACAATACAATGCTAAACAGTTCCGGAAATGAGCCCTACAGTCACACCATTTCCCCAGGGCACAGGAACGGTCACTACAGACAAAGACACATAATCCCCCTTTCCAGTGATACACTTCACTACCACTGCTGATGCCTCATGCTAACAGACTCTGTCAGTGTGAAACACACTGGCGGTGACTTCAGAACAGGAGTTAGTCATGATCCATGTCTCTGAACTTCAGCTCTGATTCTAAAACCATAAACAACATCACTGAAACAGGAAACGCAGACTTCTTGACATTTTTTCTATGGCTTCCATTCTTCCTGACATCTGATAGTGGTGAAGACCTGTTTAATACTCCCTTCTCACTTTGGATAATTCCTGTACAACATACCTTCCTCTCAATCTGGACAATTCCGGTATTAAAATACTTTCCCCTCACTTTGGACGATTCCCATATTAAAATACTGTCCTCTCACTTTGGACAATTCTGGTATTAAAATACTTTCCTCTTATTTCAGAAAATTCTGGTATTCATTACCATTTACTGACTAGCATTCAGTTTCTAAAACAGATTTTCATTGGCTACGGGACCTGTTCCATCCATTCAGAATACAGCATTCTGAGCTGGTTTAAACATGCTGCTTTGGCAACACACAGTCTGTTCGAGATCAGGTTCAGAGAGGTCTCTGTCGACTGCCAACGGATGCATATGTTTATACATCAGCCGCTAACTTGATGATCAATGGTTTCATTATTGCACCATGCCCATCAAGCTAATCACATCAATCTGAATCATCCCAGAAGTATATAAATGTCAGATCCCTGCCGAAGTCTGCACTAGTTGGGTCACAGTTAAGTATGTGTAATTAAAAAGAAAATGCTAAGTCAGGAACTAAACAAAAAACATGGCATGTCCATAAACTCTTGAGAATAGACGTGTATGCCATATATACCATTATCCACTTCCCCACCCCCTCCAGATCGGAATAAAGGGATGAGGGCAAAATACGCCAGTGAAACAGGATCACTGTCATGTACTGGAGTTGTCAAGAAGTCAGCACACAGCAAAAGCTAGGAGACGACACGAACTGAACTGACACACAATGGACAAAAGAAGAAAGATGCAGACAGAAAAATTGGGATTGATTTCAAACTGCAGTACCTGAAAAAAACAAAAACAAAAACAAAAACAAAAACAAGCAAGAAGAAATCTGTATAAAACGAGCAAATAATATCATATCAAGAAGAATAAGTCATGCGCATGACTGAAACGGCCAAATCAAATTTAGCTTTTACACCTTTTTAAAAAGCAGTATTGACCTGGTGTGGTAACTTTGCCATTCCTGAATAACTACTTTCTCAAGGAAGATCAGATGGCCAAGTGAAATCAACCATATCATTTCATGTACCCTTCAAACAGTTTTGCGCTGATCTCACTTTCAATTATGGTCTCACTTGACAAGTAGCGAAGACAGACTCTATATTAAACACTGAACAAAAATAAGTACTACATTTATGCATATCGAACTCTAAACTGAAAATAATTGGCTTCAGTCAGCATCAATTCTCAATCGTTATACAAAATATCATTACAACATACAGGAAAATCCATCTATAGTAGTGCTGAACAGTGCTAACCAGAAAAACAACTGTTGTTTTGTGTGTATGAACCAATAATTAAGAGTCAGTAGAAACTGTCATGAATCCATTCTGACACTGTCATAAATCTTTGCTAACATGATTTCTTTTTTCATTCCTTTTCTTCAACATTCTATACAGACACATTTAGACAGACTGACAGACCTCACGTAAGGATCTTGGGTCATTCTAAATCAACCTCACTTTGTTTCCTATTGCAGAGAGAGATGTAAATACTGCTTGGGAATTATTCAGAAGACATCACCCTCACTTTCATGATAGCAGTTGATTGTAACCAGTGATAATCCTTCAAAACATGGGAATTATTCAGAAGACATCACCCTCACTTTCATGATAGCAGTTGATTGTAACCAGTGATAATCCTTCAAAACATGGGAATTATTCAGAAGACACCACCCTCACTTTCATGATAGCAGTTGATTGTGTAACCAGTGATAATCCTTCAAAACAAAACCAGCCGACCAGCAAGGTGATGGGGAGGAGAACTGAAACTATCAGCAACTGGTGCCATGCTTCAGTGGAATACAAGTTTGCAGAAACATGACACACACATGAAAAAAATGAAAATAAAAAAAGGATTAAAAAAAAAAAAAGACTTCAAAATCATGATACACCAAAAAACCCCAAAAAAACAGCTTGTTGAAGGCAGGGTGAGAGAGACCGGGGTTGATGATGATCAAACAATGGATGAAAGGTCAGTGAAAACTCAACAAGAAACCAGGAGGGGAGGTAAAAACAGTGAATCCAGAAGGGGAGATAAAAACAGTCAATCCAGGAGGGGAGGTAAAAACAGTGAATCCAGAAGGGGAGATAAAAACAGTCAATCCAGGAGGGGAAGTAAAAAGAGTGAATCCAGAAGGGGAGGTAAAAACAGTCAATCCAAGTGGGAGGTAAAAACAGTCAATCCAGAAGGGGAGATAAAAACAGTCAATCCAGGAGGGGAAGTAAAAAGAATGAATCCAGAAGGGGAGGTAAAAACAGTTGATCCAGGAGAGGAGATGAAAAAAAACCCATCGATCCCTGCTGACAAGGTCAGCAAGGCAAAAGCAGTAAGGTCTGATGTCAATATTGCAGGCAAACCAAGGCATACCATGGGTGACCCCAACAGCCGCTCACAGAAACCTCCAAGGACAAAGCCTGGTGACACGGCCCAAGCGCTTTGAGACTGGCATGACCACTGTTCGCTGGATCATTCACAGACACCGATATCTCATAGACGGTCCTCTTGCGACGTCATGCTACACTGTGTTTGCTTCAAAGCTCTGGACGGGGCTCTTCTGGCAGACACTCCAGGGCATCGACATCCGGTTCCGTTTCAGTAGCTGACAACATGGCGAGACAGCGCAAGGTGAGACCTCTGTTCTCAGCTTTCTGTGCAGGACGGCCAACCAACAGCAGCACAGCGGGACCCTCCGGGCATGGGGAAAATCACCACAGCTAAAAACAGCCCTTAACTCGGAAGCCTAACCGGAAATACTCTGCCCAAACGTTGGCCAAAATGCGCTCCGTCCATTACTTGTCGGATGCGCAAGGGAAGTCAACCGTCTAGGAGGTTGTTAGTGTCTAAATGGATGGATGAACAGTTCCAACCCGAAGTGTGGTGGACACAGGAGAAGTCAGAGAGCGTGGGGCAGGCAAGACAGTCAACTATCATCACCATCCTGGGAGGGAAGAAATCCAGTCGAGAGACAAGGGGCGCGGAGAACGGCAAGAAAAGAAGGAGAGGCAGAGGGGTGTCGTCGTTGCGTGTTGCCTGGAAAGCCGAGTTGACACAGGAAGTGGGGGCGGTGGGGAGGGGGGGTGAGGGGGGCTGTGGGGGCAGCTGAGGGGTAGTTGGACAGTGGGGGGGGTGGGGGGGGGAGGTTTTAGGGCGGAAGGGGGAGGCGGAGCGCAGTGTCAGTCAGTGTTGTCCTGGAAGATGAGCTTGATGAAGGGGGTGGCCTGCAGAGGGGTGGAGCAGAAGGGACAGATGGTGTGGAAGCCTTGCGAGCCGTGCGGCACCTGTACCTGAGACCAGTACCTGAAGGGGGGGACACACACACCAAGTTAGCATTTCAGCGTTTTTATGTCTAATATGTGTTCACACAGACTGACTGATTCTCTAGCGTTTCTGTATCTTACGTCTTTTATGTATTTACACTGGGTGACTGTGATTCTCATGTATTGTTTGCATAGCTTTCACCACGCATGCATTTCTCTTACTGAGATAAAGTATTCTGTAAGTTTCAGTTTCAGTTTCTCAACGAGGCACCACTGCGTTGGGACAAATCCATATGTAATATGCTACACCATATCTGCTGGGCAGATGCCTAACAGCGTAACTCAGTGCGCTAGTTAGACCTTGGATGCTTGCATATACTATTTGTGTACCTATCAGAATGGGCTTTTTCTGCAGAATTTTGCAAAGGGACAACACTTTCGTTGCCATGGGTTCTTTTTCAGTGCGCAAAGTGCACGTTGCACATAGGACCTCAGTTTTCGGTCTCATCCAAATGACTAGAGTGTAGATGCTCAGTTTCATTTTCCAGTTAAACTTGGGAGAAAGGGTGAGACCATTGTTTGAACCCAGCCCCCCATGGACGCTGTACTGGCCAATAAGCATCTTAACCATTCTGCCACCTTCCTCCTTGTGGGGATCTGTACACATGCTCCGACACCTCCTAGGAACTGAAACTTGAGACAGCAAAATAAAGGTTGTCCACACCAAACCAACATGTTTGATTCGGAACTAAACCAAGGTTTCACAGAAGAGGACAAAAACAAAAGTTTCAAATGACTGCAAAACAGAGCACCCTACATGGTGTGTCTTTTCTCAGGGTTTTCCACAAATGTGATCAAACAAAATTCCTCACTTTTTCCAGATGTTTTGCGGACCAGAAAGAAAATGTTCCCTGTCCAACACATTGCCAAACTGATTTTTCAAAATTCGTCTACTCAACCACTGATGAAAGAAACTGGCGTATATCCCTGAATCAATCTTCAATTTTCATCTTCTTTTTATTAAAAAAAAAAAAAAAAAAAAATGCAATAGCTCCTTGTAGAATGATATTGGTGCATGTACCAGTATCAATGTTTAATTTTCATCTTTTGTTTTTTTAATGCAATGGACTCGTAGTTGATCCCAGTGTCAATGTTTCAGTTTCATCACTTTTTGTTGGTCTGTTAACAAATTGCTTACCTTCTTTGTTCAATGATACCAGTAAAAGGTTTTGTATAAAAATTCCTAGACTTTTCCAGACCCTAAAGGGCAAAACTTGTCTTTCTCAAAGACTTTCCCAGCTCTGCAAATCTTTCTCTTATTCTCCCCAAGACTTTCCCAGCCCTGGAAATGTTCCTCTCATTTTTCCCAAAAGACTTTCCCACCCTGGAAACGTTTCTCTCGTTTTTCCCAAAAGACTTTCCCACCCTGGAAACGTTTCTCTCGTTTTTCCCAAAAGGCTTTCTCAGTCCTGGAAATGTTTCTCTCATTTTTCCCAAAAGACTTTTCCAGCCCTGGAAATAGTTCTCTCATTTTTCGAAGACTTTTTCCAGCCCATTGAAATGTTTCTCTCATTTTTCCCAAGAGACTTTCCCAGCCCTGATAATGTTTCTCTTATTCTCCCCAAGACTTTCCCAGCACTGGAAATGTTTCTCTCATTTTCCCCCAAGACTTTCCCAGCCCAGATAATATTTCTCTCATTTTCCCCCCCCGAGATTTTTCCAGCCCTGGAAATTGTTTCTCTTTTTCCCTCAAGACTTTCCCAGCCCTGATAATGTTTCTCTTTTTCACCCCCAAGACTTTCCCAACCCATGCAAATGGCTCTCTCATTTTTCCCCAAGACTTTCTCAGCTCTGGAAATATGATTCTCTCATTTTTCCCACAAGACTTTTCCAGACTTCCATGACCCTGTAGTAACCCCTGGTTCTTTCCATGTTCTACACACGCTGCACTCACTTGACTGTGCCGTCTGACGCCACATGGCCGCAGGGGTTGAAGCAGTAGGTGGGGCACTCAGAGTCCACGTACAGACTCAGCTCGCAGCCCATCTGAAGCTTGACGAAGGGACCCGCCTGCACACACGTCACCACTCTCCACTTTGGACCACCACAAAAAAACAACAACCCCAAAACAAATAAACAAACCCCCCCAAAAAAAACACCCACTAAATCAAATCAAATCAAATTATGGTGCTTAGAGCCTTGCAGACCATTAACTCACTCAGTATGACCAGTCCTCTCTTCTCCTCTACACGGACCCCTCGGATGTCCAGTGGGTGTCTGAATGACCCAATCTTTAGCTTCCATCGTCAGAATTGTGGTATTCTTTGTCAACATTCACCTCTTCAGTATAAGAGCCTTCCGCCTGCAATATTTTGATGATGGTAATTGGGGTGAAACGCTGTTAATGTCGTCTCTTTCGCGGTTCGTATGGAAAGAGTTAAGGCCATCTCAAGGCCATCACCAGGTTAGCATCGACTTCAAGTAAAGGGTTAAAGAAGTACAATAAAAACTAATCCCTGCTTCTATCTTTTCACTCAAAAAGTCAAGAAAAAATGTTTCAGAGTTTTAAACATTCAAATCTGATTAAAAGTGCCCATTAGCTTCCACAGAGGAACATCACGGAACAAAGTTTTCACAGAATCTGCCGTGGAATGTCTCTTTCTAATGCCATGCAGATCCCAGCAGTCAATGAGCAAGTGTTTAAACAAAAACAAAACAAAAATCACCACCAGGCTTTTTTGGCATGTTCGTCACTGATGTGTGCGCACACAGTTTCAGTTTCAGTTTCAGTAGCTCAAGCAGGCATCACTGTGTTTGGACAAATCCATATACGCTACACCACATCTGCCAAGCAGATGCCTGACCAGCAGCGTAACCCAACGTGCTTAGTCAGGCCTTGAGAAAAAAAAGAAAAAAAAAAGATAAATACATAAAAAAAGAACTACTACTACTAATAATAATATGTTTAAGGCGCAAAAACTTGATGAAGTCAACTATAAGCGTATAAAAAAATAAAATAAAATAAAATAAATAAATAAATAAAATAAAATAAATAATCAATAATAATAATAATAATAAAATAAACAAATAAATAAATAAATAAAACAAATAAATAAAAAAGACAACAATGATGCGCACACACAGTGTACCTGACTGTCATCCCACTTGTACTGGTGTTTCAATTGGAGTTTCCCTTTCCTGAGGAGGCATCACTGTGTTTGGGAAAATCCATACACATACTCCACACCACATGTGCCAGGCAGATGCACGACCAGCTGCATAGTCTAACATACTCATCAGGTCTTGATTGCATGCATATGAAATTTGTGTACCTATGAGAGTGGATTTCTTCCACAATATTTTGCAACAAGGACAACTCTTTTGTTGCCATCCGTTCCTTGTCAGTGCACGAAATGTGTACTGCACATGTGATGTGACCTCGGTTAACTGTTTGTCTCATCGGAATGACCGGATGCCAAGTTTGATTTCCTAGAAGCACTACGGAGAAAGGGTGAGACCGGGATTCAAACCCTGACCCCCCACAGACACTGTCATGACAGATAACCACTGTGCCATCTTCCTCTTAGATGGATCGATATGTTCACACACACACAGATGTGTATGCACACACACAGATCTGTTTGCACACACGCACAGATATGTTTACACACACAGATATGTTTGCACACACACACACACTTGTCTGCACACAGACAGATATGTTTACACACACATAGATATGATTGCACACACACAGATATGTTTGCACACACATAGATATGTTTGCACACACAGATATGTTTGCACACACATAGATATGTTTGCACACACATAGATATATATTTGCACACACAGATATGATTGCACATACATACAACTGTTTGCACATACACACAACTGTTTGCACACAGACAGATGTGTTTACACACACAATGGACCTAAATGCCATCTGACCAGCACCGGTGGAAGAATCCAACCTGCACCCACCTTCAAGCACAATGGACACGTCCGGTTCTCGCTGTCCCCCTGCCCCCACTCGTGCTTGCCGTGGACGTGTCCACACACCAGGTACACATAGGGGTGCTTCTCATGCAGGTTCAGAGACCCTTTTGACGGCAGCACCAGGGTGTTCAGGCCCACCGGACACTGCGGTCGCCCCGCGTTGATCTTGTTGATCATTCCTTGAAACTCCATTTCCGTCTGTGCAGAGAATGAAGAAAACGTGCATGCTAACCTCTACTGCTGATGTCACATCACAAAGGCACAAGATTTATACTAAACCTCCGCATAGGTGGATAGTAGTTTGCACAGGACAGGAATGTCAGACCCCTGCTGGAGTCTGCACTAGTTGGGTCACGGTTAAGTATGTAGTAATTAAATTTCCGTTTATACACGAAAATAACCTCTGCTGCTAACGTCACATCACAAAGGCACAAGATCTATATCAAATTTCCAACTTATACAAGAAACAGTGACAACAGCACAGCACAAATTCCAGTACATGTGATGGATACGATAATCAAAGTGAAAGATTTTGTAACCTTTTGTGGCCTTAGTGTCAGTGAAATTATGATCACTGTGTCTGGGGTTGGACCTAAGATGAAGGCGGGGCCCAGTCCGTCCTTTCCGGAGAAAACAATATGATGAAGCATCGTGTCAGTGTGGTCAAACAATGGACGTCCGACCCAAAGGCATACATGCCTACCCCAAAATCTGACCATGAGGAACAGATGATAC
This sequence comes from Babylonia areolata, assembly GCF_041734735.1. Classification (NCBI taxonomy): domain Eukaryota; kingdom Metazoa; phylum Mollusca; class Gastropoda; order Neogastropoda; family Buccinidae; genus Babylonia; species Babylonia areolata. Next base: position 56,186,696 of record NC_134896.1, read on the forward strand.
AAAAACCAGGAACAAACTGAAATTTTCAATAACTTTCAGGAACAAACAATATTCTTTCCTTTGATTCAGCAATCATCACAGCTACCATAATTCATGGAAATGTTGCATTGATTCAGCAATCAACACAGCCACAATAACTGATGGAAAATCTGCACTTGCAGCGAGTGCACAAAGTTTTCCTTCCTCTGTCCCTGTAAGCAATGTTCACTGTATCATTTGCTGAAGGTCTGGTAGTGTTGATTCTGTTGGGGATTTGTTCACAGCAAGAGTTTCCACCACTCTTGAATCAAAAACGCTTTAACACATGAGTAAAAAAAATATATATAAAAAAAAGAGACAGATAATAATTATTAAGAAAGCTTGACAATACTGTAACTGTCTATATAATGCTGTGACTCACCGGAGCAGTAATAAGGCCCAAAGCTGATCGCCACAGCAGTGTTGCTCCACACAAGTCTATCAACGTGCCATCCCGCAGTATATTATCTTCTTCGGGTATCTGCACAACAGAAAAATAAAAACAAAAAAATTTGCATCTGTCTTTCTGTTTGTTTTATTTTTTTCTTTCTTTCTTTTATTTTTCAAATCTGAACACAGCCAATCAACAACAAAAAAGAAGAAAAAAGAAAAAAAAACACAGAACATGCAACATACGTGTGTGCAAGCATGCACATGAAGCTGGCCTCATAAGGAGGGATAGAAGTATCAGTGACGGGCACAACAGCCATGTAGCCATGTGGTTAAAGCGTTGAACTTTCAATCTGAGGGTCCCGGGTTCGAATCTTGGTAACAGCACCTGGTGGGCAAAGGGTGGAGATTTGTCCAATCTCCCAGGTCAACATATCTGCAGACCTGCTTGTGCCTGAACCCCCTTTGTTTGTATACACAAGCAGAAGATCAAATATGAATGTTAAATATCCTGTAATCCGTGTCAGCGTTCAGTGGGTTATGGAAACAAGAATATACCCAGCATGCACACCCCCAAAAATGGAGTATGGCTGCCTATATAGTGGGGTCAAAACCGTCATACACGTAAAGCTCCACTCATGTGTACATATGAGTGAACTTGGGAGTTGCAGTCCATGAGCGAAGAAGAAGAAGAAACATCAGTGTGGACCCCCTGACCTCATGCTTCATCTTACTGAACTCTGATAAATATCCATTGACAACTTGTATTGATCACTGCATGTTTTGTGTTCATCTATGTTCCATCACACTCCAAAAACCTCAAAAGACAGTTACCAATCTTAAACTAATAACTATGAATTTAACAAACAAGGCAAACGATAAAAAAACACACCAATAGCACCAATCTATTACAGAATTTGTTCCAGCAAATCTCTGAGTAACTTTCAGCATCAGATTTCTTGGTGTCTTGCTCTAGCTGAATAGGAGTACCTGTTAGCCACGCGAAATTTGGCCAAGCAGAGCAAACCGATAGGCCTAGTTTGCATCAGTTTGACATGGTACAGTATATGACACCAAACTAAACATTCACTTCAGTTTCAGTTTCTCAAGAAGGTATCACTGCAGTCTGGCAAACCCTTACATGCTGCACCACATCAGCTAGGCAGATGCCTGACAGCAGCACAACCCAGTGCTCCAGTCAGACCCAGAGTGCATGCATATTTGTGTCTCCTATCAGAGTGGGTTTCTTCTGTAGAATTTTGCCAGAGAACAACACCTTTGTTGCCACTGGTTCTTTTCCAGACCACCACATGCATGCTGTATACAGGACCTCTGTTTATCATCTCATCCGTATATGACTAGACGCTCAGTTTGATCTGCCAGTCAAAATCAGGAGATTGGGTGGAATCGATTGCGATCACGACTTAATTTTAGCCCGATCTCCCAATTGAACCATATAATTATGTGACCCGGTTCAAGACAAAATTTGACAAAAAACAAGAACGCCAGAGAATCAACAGACAGACAGAAAATACAAAGAAACTTAGCCATATGGAGAGCACAGGAACAGGAGTCATAATGGCTGCCGGAAAAAGAGGGCGCTAGCCAACGGGACAAAGGGGAGGTTACCTACTTCTGGGAGGCTGTCGGCCGTAGTTTCGTTTTCTCTGCATAGGCGGATAGTAGTTTGCACAGGACAGGAATGTCAGACCCCTGCCGGAGTCTGCACTAGTTGGGTCACGGTTAAGTACGTGTAATTAATCAGGAGATTGGGTGAGACCAGGAACCAAACCCAGACCATCATAGGCACTGTGTTGGCAGGTAAGCATCTTAACCACTCTGCCACAAAACCAAAGTGACTCAACAGCAGAGCAGGGTCTTCTCTATGTGTGGCCTCAAGACAAACTATAACTGATAGCCCCTTGCGGACTGCCACTGAAAGGCCCATGGAACACAAAGGGGAGCATGAGAGTAGCGCCACTGACACAACACGGACAAGGAGAAAGAAAGAAAAAATCCAATTTCCACCTGCCATATTTTACATCCCAATGAAAATATCATCATTCCAGTTCACAACCATGGAAAGTGAGCGTCAGCACATTCCACAGGTTAATGTCACATACAAACACACACTCACATCCACACATATACACACAATCACGCATACACACTCACACACACACACTCACACCCACACATACCTGCAAACACAACGCCTCCCTCCCCTCACCACCCCCTTCACACACACACACACTCACAACCTTTTAGACAGCACCTGAAAAAAAAAAACCCAAAAAAACCGACACCATGTACCTCAGTGTGCACACAAGCCACGCTTCTCACCTGATGACTTTTGTGCGGCATGGGACGCGACTCTCTCAGCGAGAAAACACTGCCTCCGACGGAGATCTCCCGCCACACCCCTGGCTTTCCGGACGGCGTGAAGCCATTGATCGGCTTCATCACGAAGACACCATTGGTGGTCAGGCCATCTATGTCCTCCTCTGAATACCACTTGACGGCTTTTTCCTGGGGGCAGTGGAAAAGGCATCACGTTTCTCTTTCTTCCTTTTTTTTTTTTTCTGCGTAATTTCCGTGATTGCTAAGTGCTGATGATTTATACAAAAGGAAACAAATTTTTCTGTCTTCAACTCTTTTTAAAAAATATTTTCTTCTAATTATTATTATTTTCTTAGATAAAGCACAGTTTTGTCATCAGTCAAAAATCTGACTATACGCATATGCAGTTATCAGGTTTGTGTGGATCTGCACTGTACACAAATATGCCCATATGTAAGTGCAATTGTTACAAAATTTGTTGATCTTTATGGGTTTGCTTTGGCCATCATTTTAGCATGGACAAGACTGGGGTTTTCTCTCTCAGTGGTCAGTAAATCTATATTAGTATATAAGAAATTGTCGCTTTCCTGACCTGTCTTCAGTCTGAGTCCAGACTAGAGGCAAAGTCTGAATAATCTGAAGACTGTTATGTGCTTGAAAGTGCATAATTCATTCAAAACAAGAACATATATATATATATATATATATATATATATATATATATCAACATCACATTTATGGAAAAGAATGCCAAAACATCTGGGGGAGGGTTGGGGGCGAGGGGGGAGCGTGGGGGTTGGTGACAGAGACAACAACCCTCACGCCCCCCACCCCACCCCTCCCATACCTCTGTACCCCCCTCCTCCCAAATAAACCACCTCCCCCTTCCCAACAATAACTCACACAGCACTGAACTGACACTTACCCCTAGGAAAATATTCCTCGCCGAGTCAAAGCCGGCAGCGAAAATACGGGCGGTATAGGGAGGGTTCCTGTCGACGATGATGCGACAGGCGAACCGTGATATCGTGCTCTGCGTCACATTTTCCCGGGTGCTCCGCTGGCAGCCTGGAATGGTGTCCATCACCACAAAGTCTATGGGGCCCTCCGAGGAGCGGCCGATCTGAAACATGTCTGTGTCGTTGTCTTGCATGTACTCCACGATGATGGCCTTGTTCCGGGACAGGGTGTAGGAGACGGAGTGCTGGGCACTGTCCTGGACCGCCTGTTTGGGTGGAGGGGGGGTTGGGGTTTTTTTTATTAAACATTTTTTATTTACAATTTTTACACATTATGACAGGCATACACATACAGGTTTATAATAACAATGGCACAGTTTTATTGCATTTTTTTACATTTTGACAGGCATACAGATGCTTGTTAATAATGATAGCTTGTGCTGTTTATTCAATTGATTTTAAAAAAATTTATATTATTACACAATGAAAGACATACTCACTAATGTACATAAATAATAATGATAGCCTGTGTTGTTACTTTTCAAACATTCTAATTGAATTTTTTTTTTTTTTTACATTATTGAGAGACAGTGTTTGATCCATGTTTTGTCACAGTATTTGTTTACTTGTGTAAAGCATGTCTGGTTGTTGTGGTTGTTGTTGTTGTTGTTTTGGGAGGGATGTTTTGCTGCTGTTGTTTTTGTTTTTAGCTAATAACAAAATCCCCTTCAGTATCATTTTTTAAGCTAACCTATCAATCCAGATCACCAATAATGATCTAGCATTCGAAAAACATTGCATTACATTTTATGTGCACAGTGCTGATAAAACCCATGTTTTGTGTCACTTTGGATCAAACAACAGTACTTAGACTAAAAAAATCAAAAACAACTAGAAGCTACTGAGTTATCTACAGTGACAGATCAACGAAATAAACATGTTTTCTTTCAAACATGCCTTTGACGACTTGGGGTCTGAGACAAGGTGTCGTTTGGAAGGCTTGACGCCATTCGACCTTCCCCTTTTCCACAGAATATACTTGCTTCTTCGCCGCCCTTTGTCTCCTGCTGTCAGATGTCCATTGTACCTGAAATGCAACGGTGAGCTCAGCCTTGAATCAGTCCAGGCTTTCAGCTATCCTTATAGAGATACTTAATCAGTTAATGGGATTTAGTCCGTAAAAATGTGCAATAAACACTCTCCGAGCAAAATCAAACCAGTCCTGGCCTCCTTGCAATGAAAATGATACATTTAATGATAAATTTATTTCATACACTTATTGACTTAATCTGGAAAAATATGCAAAAGTTCCAAGTGCGGTATGGCCAGCTCTTCTCTGAGAAAAAAAGACCACAAATAAACGCTTCATTCTGGGAGAATTACACTGTCAATAAAGTGTTTACAAAACATAAATTATGTCTATCTATCTATAGAGAAGAAGAGAGAGAGAGAAAGAGAGGTGGCGGGGGGAGAGAGAGAGACAGAATGATGATATGAGCTAATGTTCTAGAGCAAACTGCATTCTTCGTTCTTGTATTCATCACCGCAGTGGATAAACTTAAAAGCGTTGAAATATATCCATGACTGATCCAATCATTTTTCTTTGTTAGAAAAAATTTTAAAAAATTGGAAATTTGTGCAGACTTTCAAATTTTCATATTCACTCTTACAATTTTCAGATTCAAACACTTGACTGTTGGCCGCCAATCTTTCTCTGTTTCTGGACCTTGCGATTGGAATGAACTTCCTTCTTCGCTTCGTCAAGTCTCCACACTCAGCTCTTTCAAGTCTGGCCTTAAAACCCACCTCTTCCCAAAATAGCCTCCCTTGCCTGCCCTTCCTTATCTTTAGTTTCTACAGTATTAGAGTTATGCATGCGTGTGAATGACTGGTGCGAAAGCGCTTTGATTTGTCTCTGCACAAGATCCAGCGCTATATAAATACCATTGTTATTATTATTATTACTCAGTAACTCATTCGTTAAACCCCCTTGCATGTAAAAAAATTTTTTTTTTTTAAATCACTCTAAAGTCAATACCATTCCACCAATGCTGCGGGTTCAGTTTGATACTACGATAGTTCTAGACAAAAATCTCATATTCAGGATGACAGTACTGATTACTCAAAATGAGTGTTTTTTTCTGAAATATAACCCATTTCATATATCATATGATATATATATTAATGTATACTTGTATTTCTTTTTATCACATCAGATTTCTCTGTGTGAAATTCAGGCTGCTCTCCCCAGGGAGAGCACGTAGCTACTCTACAGCGCCACTAATTTTTTTCTTTTCTATTTTTTCCTGCGTGTAGTTTTATTTGTTTTTCCTATCGAAGTGGATTTTTCTACAGAATTCTGCCAGGAACAACCCTTTTGTTGCCGTGGGTTCTTTTACGTGCGCTAAATGCATGCTGCACACAGGACCTAGGTTTATCATCTAATCTGAATCACTAGCGTCCAGACCACCACTCAAGGTCTAGTGGAAAGGGAGAAAATATGGGCGGCTGAGCCGTGATTCGAGCCAGCATGTTCAGATTCTCTTGCTTCAAGGCGGACACATTACCTCTAGGCCATCACTGCACTATATCTCCATCACTATCACTATAGTATGTATAGATATATATATATAGATATATATATATATATACCAGTACACATCCTGAAACTTATGGCACATGACACAGCGATCTAACATAAGTAACAGTCTGAAAAAAATCAAAATAAAACAGATATGCAGGTGTATTGCATGTTTTTAGTGTGCACACATCATCATATTTTTCACTGTAAATGCCCAGGGCTTTTTTATCATTAAATTGGGCGAACCAAATGCCCTTTTATTTTATTTCATTTTATTTTGTTTTTATACACACTGGTACTCAACTGCGGTACCAACATACAACAACACTCAACAAGAAGAAAACCCAAACAAACCCCTTTTGTGCCAGTAACCTAACTGACAGAAGTTCGTTTATTTATAATTTATAGTTTGTTCATCCAAGATGATGATATTAGACTGAAGGTACAGACAGAGGATAACCCAAACAAACCCCTTTTGTGCCAGTAACTAACTGACAGAAGTTCGTTTATTTATAATTTATAGTCTGTTCATCTAAGATGATGATATTAGACTGAAGGTACAGACAGAGGATAACCCAAACAAACCCCCTTTGTACCAGCAGTACCTAACTGCGGTACAGACAGCACTGACTGACTCAGTGCGACCAGTCCTTTTTTCCTCCGTGCAGCTTACCCCACGACAATCAGCTCCCCGTACTTGATGGCTTCCTGCGAGTGGGAGTGGGCGTGAGTGGGGGAGTGGGCCTGGTGGTAAGTGGCCTGGTTGCCATGGTGACTGGTGGTCAGCTCTTGCGCCAGTCGGCCCGACACCTCCCGCACATCCCCCAATCTCGCTGTTTCCTCCAGGGCTCTGCGGTCATCACCACCATCACACACTGATCATATCAAATAATCAATATATCCATTAACATGTATTCAAAGGATTGGGCAGCCATACCACCCCCCCACACACACACACACACTCCACTTTCTTTCCCCTAAAAAGATCCCCTCAAGAAGGTTTCTGCTTGGACCAGCCAATACTGGCTACAGCTTTTGTCATAGGAAATATGCAGTATTTTCAGTTTCCATCCACCTCTTCCTTTTGCTTGTAATATTTCAACCATATCAGCAGTGGTAAAATGCAGTCACCATAGCGGCATAGCCTCTTGTGTCGTGTGAACAGTCTACGAGATAGTTGATTATATTGACAAGTTTATAAATCTATATAGCACCTAATCAAATAAAGTTTGCTCCAAGCGCTTAAGAATACAATTGCAATAGTTCCAATATCAGAACTCAGTATACATTTACAACACCATGCATTATACCACCCATCATTACAATCTACGCTGCATCAATTTATTATGCAGTACATACTACGAGAGATGTTCATTGAAGATTTCCCCTGACTTCTGGTTATTGCAGGGAGCTGAAATTACATAGGTATGGAAATACACATGTCTCTATAGTTCACGTGGTAATTTGCATAGATCTCTGAACTTGTAACAGTTTCTCTTTTATAGATGCTACTGCTAGGGTGGAGGTAGGTGTGATAATGGAGCCAGCTGAATGCTGAGGTCATCAAGTTTCTGTACTTGAGGCCACACACCAAGGGAGATGTTTGATGAGATAAAAGAGATTTATGGGGAGGATGCTCCATCATTTAATGAAGTCAAGCACTGGCATCATCAGTTCGAAGTGCAGTAGGGCATTGATAAAAACAGTTCCCAATCCTGGATGACCAGTCCGCCACTGATGAACGAAGACACCATCCGGCAAGTGGTGGCTACCATTCTGGAGGATTGTTGCATAGCCATTCACAAACTAGCCCACATGTCAAGATCAGTGTGGGGTCTGTGAAAAAAATAATCCATGACCATTTGCACATGTATACAGAAATTGTCTGCACGATGGATTCCCTGGCTGCTCACACCTTTCCAGAAGCAAGAATGAGTCATGTGCTCCCAAGCTCTTTAGGCCATGTGCCAAGAAAACTAGGAGGACTTCTTCAACAGACTACTCAGACAAGACAAAACATAGGTCCATCATTATGATCCAGAGACTAAAGCCTAGTCGAAGCAATGGAAGCATTTTGGCTCACCACCGAAGAAGGCACATATCCAGCTCTTGGCAGGCAAGGTCATGCTCACAGTCTTTTGGGACCAGCACAGAGAAGTGATGATGAATTTCCTGGCAAAGGGTACCACAATTACCAGTACATACTATACTGAATTGCTGCAGAAACTGCGGGAGGCCATCATAACCTAGAGGTGAGGCATGTTGACTAAAGGTGTCCACCTCCTGCAAGACAATACCCCAGTTCACAACTTGCATGTTGACCAGAGGGAAGCATGGTCCTACGGCTATGAAATCCTTCCTCACCACCCTTACTCTCCCAACCTCGTACCATCTGACTTCCACTTCTTTCCAAGCATGAAGTAATTTTTGAAGAGCAAGCACTTCCCAGACGATGAAACACTAATTTCTGAGGTCAAAACGTGTCTTCTAACGCAACCTGCAGACTTCTACAGGCAAGGTCTTCACAGCTGTATAAAGTGATGGGAGAAGTGAGTCAATCTTGGTGGTGTATGTAGATAAAGACAAATAACTGTGCCAAGTTTTGTTCCTCTCAGTCCATGACAAATGGGTCAGGGGAAATCTTTTATGAACATCCCTCGCTGTCATAAGTACAATGAATAAATATAAAGGCTACAACAGTAAACAGAGCATGAACAATGACCAAAGAAAAACTATCACTGATCAACTTCTTCACCTGTAAAGCTTAGTAATTATACAACCTTATTCAGTTACTGCTATAACTGTGTAAAATTCATGCAAGTGCATTTAACGTAACATATGATGACATACAACTTGGGTGAGAAAGAAAGGGGTTTAAATGTCTAGCTATGATATTTTCAACCATTTGATAATACACTCTTGTACACATCTTGTGTCTGCTGTCTCCTTAACTCCACAATGGTTTTGAGAGACGGATACTGTCCCACCTTGCTTATTAAGTTAATTACTGGGTAAACACTTGACCTATTTGTCTGTGTTACAACTACAAGTATGTGTTTGGGACTGTCCTTAGAAACACTAAGTGTGAAAAAGACAAAACAATATTATGACCATCAATAATCTGCACAGACAAAATAAAATACTGATTTTTAGTAAAGTTATTAAACTGAAGGCTTCAAAGAAAGACAGAAATAATGATTATAATTTATCATACAATCTAGAACACTGAACACAGCATTTATCAGTGTTCTTATAGAAATCAAATAATCAAGCCTTGTGTTATTTTGTGGATGTAATGCTTAAACCAAAGATGCTCTTTTAGTTTTACAATAAATACATGATCATACATGTTGACTTTTATCAATAAACATCATGAAACATGTCAACAATTTCTCTTTCAGAAATTTATATTCTTGCATCTTCATACCCAATCTATCAACAAAGAAAGACAAAAAACTGTTCAGTGTCCAAGGCGTACACAACAAAGAACATGCTATGAATCCACTGATCTCTGTATCACCACTGGACTGTGAACTCACAAACTGCTGTGAAATCTTATTGTGACTAACTTACGAAGTGAGTTATACTTACAGTAACTAACTTACAAAGAAGTTAGTAAACAATGAATCATGTAATATATACCCTGAAACTGCAAAGTAGGAAAAGTTAGCTTCACCAGACTGGTAAAAATACTACAATATGTTAAGAATTTGTTCTCTTCGGTTCACTGGTCAGCAATCCAATTAATCTAGTTTGCTAAAAGTAAAATGCTGAATTCAGTTAAGTTGGAAACCTCATCTTGTTTCCATCCTTTACAAATTGTGAAGACTCAATTTATTCATTTTCTGTTTTTAGACTAGGTCAATCTTCATAACATGTGCCACAATGCACTTTACCATTATAGTATGTTTTTAAAAGAATTAACATCTCAAAAATATTAATTGAAACACTGGTTTATCCTAGCATCAATACATCTTACTTTTTTAAGAATAAGTAACAAAATCTTTCCATAAAAAGTTAGATATGGTTTCCTTTGAGATACACTATGTATATGATAGTCGTGTCTGACTATGACCATCAGAACAGCAGAGGAGGCAACTGCTGTTCCGACAATTTGGGCTTGAATTTGATTATAGCGGAGAGTGTCTTGCCCAAGTTACATCCCCACACTCTTGGCCAAGAGAGTTTTAGGACAGTCGGCGTTGGGGTGGTTCCCAAAGGCCAACCAGCCCACAAGGCTGCAGCACTAAGAGCCAGTGCAATTTTGCCTCCTAGTTTGAGAGTCACAGTCCTTCACAAAAGACCAAGCTACACTATGTACTCCTTCGAAAACAGCAGCTGAAAGTACCACATCTTGTGTTAGTCATCTGAAAGTACCACATCTTGTGTAAGTCTAAAACTGTAATAACAACTTCATAGTTCATTAATCTATTAAAATAAACGTCCATCCCTTTTTCCTTTCAGCATATTGCATAGGTTACTTGACCAGCTGACATAATCTCCTTTTTCAAAAATATCAAAACAAACACATTTCCTAGGTCTTATGAACTGGACAGGATAACTGATTAAATAAGATTAAATAAAGTATGTCTTTTAAATCAGTATCAGTATCACTCATTATCAGATATATAAAACTATAGACAAATGTGCTTGTGAGGTCCTGAGGACATCTCAATCTGGCACACTTATTCAAAATTCATCAAACCCCAATATTTATCTATGGTCAGGCATTATGAAGTAAATAAACTCAAATATAATTGCAATTCCATGCTTTTCACATGATATTCCCTAAACAAAAAGTGCACCAGCATAAACAGCCGAGGATCATTTATTCATTATCAAGCATACTATACTAGTAACAAGCTTATGGATACATCATACAGTGATTGTATTCTCGCAAAAAAAAAGTACAAATTTTAAATATTTTTTTATAGTTTTAATGATAAAACTATTTCCAGTGACTTATCCAATCTTGGTAAACACTGTAAATTGTAATGTTATCATTATTAACGAACCCCAATCCCCCAGTTTGAATTGTCTAAGAGACTGATTTGGCAGCCAGACAGGACAAGGTACATGCATCAAAATGGTTTGTGTGCATGTGTGTATGTGTGTGTGTGTGTGTGTGTGTGTGTGTGTGTGTGTGTTGTGTGTGTGTTTGTGTTGTGTGTGTGTGTGTGTGTGTGTGTGTGCGTGTGTGTGTGTCCCAGTCTATACATGTATAGATCTGCAACACTGTTTATGTGTGTGACTGTGACAGTGTGTGTGTGTGTGTGTGTGTGTGTGTGTGTGTGCATGTGCGCACGCACGCCAGACTCGCATAATTGTGTGTGTGTGTGCGTGCGCGTGTGTGTGCATGTGTGTCCAGGGCTTCCAGCACAGTGCAATAGCACAGTGTCAGTATTGTCCTGAAAATAAACAAATCATATACTTATAAAGAAATTTTAATCTCATCTTAATAAAGACTGTTTTGAACAAAAGAACTTAAAAGCTTCAGTCTTAGATTACAAAATGCACTCCCAAATAAACATATTTTGGGACAAATAGTAGTGTGCTAAGCAGACCTTTATAGTGAATATGAATTTATAATTATATGGCATCAGTCAGCATTGATCAAATTCAAAGATAGCAGCTAACGCCATCAAGCTAGGACACAATGGAATGAATTCATGTTACCCTAAAAACTAACAACAACAACAACAACAACCTTTCCCAATGGAACTGATTTACTTACTGGATCTGAAAATGACAGATCTACTTTACAAAAAACAACAACAACAACAACAAACTTTGATTTAATTACTCTGTTATTGATACTTAAAGATTCTAAATCAAAAATTACAACAAAAAAAAAAGGTTTGCAATGAAAATGAATCCATAAACAATTATTTATAAATTCAATGATGTGCTATCTGATCCGTCGTAGTAACAAAATTAAGCACACTTCCTGAAAACTTTTTCCTGCTTTGGAGAACGAGATCCTTTGTTTTGATGAAGGTTGAAATAAATTTTGCTCATCTCAAAAGTCCAGACCCCTGCTTAACGTCTGTGAGTGAAAACTGAAACACGAAATGATGAATTTGATGACTCAGATAAAAAAAAAAAATTAAATAAATCACTGGAAATACTATGAGTCCAGTAACAGGAAAACACTATCCACAGTTAAACAACAGGAAAGAAGCTTACATGACGCTTGATCGTCGAAATTTCCATACAAAATATGACATTTAGATCGACGCGTATTTTCTTTTAACTGATCGACAGATAACAAACGATGAAAACGGAATCACAAGATCATGAAATTCATACATCCTTTCCCTTTTCTATCGTCAATTCTCGCATTATTTCTTACCTGTCCTTTGGATCTGGCATAACCCCTCACCCAGAAAATCGTTTATATTGTTCACATAAATCCATACAAGTGATCAGCCAGCTTGTCAACCTTATGTTGATTTGTTTTGAGAAGACAACTTTTTTTTCCACCACACAACAATGACCCTTTAAAACGGAAGTTGTCTTGTAAGGGGGGCATTTCGCCGGAAATGACCTATAACTTATGAAAAACTGCTCCTGTCAACACCAACATTTACAATGGTTTTCGAAACGAATGAAAATGAAACAGAAAATAACACGCAAAAAAATATTTAAAGAAAGAAAGAAACAAAACAAAACAAAACAAAAACAAAAAATAAAAAAACAGAAAAAATAAAAAGAGAAGTAAATAATCAAGAAGATGTCATTTTGACTAATTGTCACATTCACTTTTCCCCAACTTCTTTCCTTCTTTATCATTATTGACTTTCCTAAATTAGTATAACAGAATGTTTAATAACATTGTGGAGTGATGGCCTAGAGGTAACGCGTCTGCCTAGGAAGCGAGAGAATCTGAGCGCACTGGTTTGAATCACGGCTCAGCTGCTGATATTTTCTCCGGCCCCCTCCGCTAGACATTGAGTAGTGGTCTGGACGCTAGTCATTCGGATGAGACGATAAACCGAGGTCCCGTGTGCAGCATGCACTTAGCGCACGTAAAAGAACCCACGGCAACAAAAAGATTGTTCCTGGTAAAATTCTGTAGAAAAATCCGCTTGGATCAGAAAAACAAATACAACCGTGACTGCACACAGGAAAGAATTTAAAAAAAAATAATATATATATATATATATATATATATATATATATATATATATATAAAGGGTGGCGCTGTAGCGACTGACGCGCTCTCCATGGGGAGAGCAGCTCGAATTTCACACAGAGAAACCTGTCAGTTGTGATTTTTTTTTTTTAAATTAAAAAAGAAAGAAATACAAATACAAATAATGTATTATTTTTTCATGTAAGTTTGATTTTAATTGTTGGTTTTATCTAAAGGTCTGACAGACTGATATAAAGGTAAATTTCCTTTTAAGTCAGTTTCCACAGGTTGATATAAACATGAAGCGATCCTAAGTATATGGATTTTAAAGTGGGTTTGGGAACATTCTTAACGTTAAGCAATTTGGTAAGTGATGCTAAGTTCGCTCATTCATCCCACCCCTCGTCCACGTTGACTTTCAGTGGCAGCGTTGCACATGATGACACTGATATGGCTCTGAAGTTCCAACAGAGACCTCTGTTTGCTGGGTTTGGGTGACTAAATGAGGAATCCACGTCAGTTACTGGTGTTGCCCAGGTCTTTTGTAGGTTCTCCAAGAAGGAGGATGGTCAGTGGCCTGGTAGGTCTCACTGTGACCACGTGGATCAGGTACACAAACTCAGGAAATACACACCATTACTATCCAAGGACAGTCTATATGAATCACTTGAAATTACTGGAGCTCATCATACCTCTCAAGGGCGGGTCTGCCGTCAGTGCACCAACCCACTGTTATATACATGCATACATACACACATACATATATATATATATATATGTATGTACTTGGTGTGTGTTTGTGTGTGTGTGTGTGTGTGTGTGTGTGTGTGTGTGTGTGTGTTTGTGTGTGTGTGTGTGTGGTTTTACACATATGCAATTTATTGGCTGGATCTTTTAAAAAAATACATTGTTGTGCATACCCAAATGTCTTACCACGTGCGGATGTGTCAGTGTGGATGGGTAGTTTGTTTTAGTCTATCATCAGCTCATATACTGTGAGTTCCTATTTGATTTGTTTAAATATGTCTTTTACAGTGCGCATGTTCATTTTTTGATTGGTGTTTACAATGAGCCTATGATTGCACACATTACTTTCCATATGGTTCAATAAAGTGTTTTTGAATTGAATTGACACAAACAAATTCGATTAGTCGACTATTTATGATTTTTTCTTCTTCTTTTTTTTAATGTGCCTCTGTGTATGTATGTGTGTGCTCATGTGCGTATATGTGGCTATTAACTTTACTGAATGTGCTTGTCTTTTCATCTCGCAGATCTGAAATCGACCAAAACATTCTAATTTCAGAATTCATAACACGTTTAAAAATTTTGATTCTACACGTCTTCCATACTAATGATGGCACTTGGTTTGCTCATGCGCAGACGAAAATAAATCTGACCCCAAACAGGGGGAGATCAATAATAAAAGTACTTCCTGACAAGCCCACAACACTTGGCTCATTAAGTATCTGGGAATTCTGTTTTCTTACTAATTGGGCATGGATTCCGACTGGTCACTAAACAACGCTGATCTGCTTCAGCAGATCGGAACACTGGTGTGGGCAACTACTGGCAACACCTCCATGACCCAGCAACTGGCAAAACTGCGAGTTGGTTACGAATTATACCAGCGTTTGAGCGGAGAGAGAGAAGTTGAAGTCTTGCGCAACAGGACCATCCTGCACATCGCCAAATGGTTGAAGGAGCACCCTAAAGCATCCAAGGAGGAGGTGACCAAAGAAATTGGAAGGCAGATTACAGAGTTTGCCCAACAGGTGGAAAAGATGTGAAGTGAGCCCATGGGACCATGACGTGCACTACAAGTATCAACTTCAATGTGCTCATTCTGCCAGGGAATCTCCTGCCTTCGTTATGTCAGTGAATTACTCAGTGACTTTGCTGCATGTATACAGTTGTAGATTTCGTTCATGATTTACATCCTTGATTGGATGTTCAGAAATGAAATTGTGAACATTGAGTAAAGCTTTTTCCTTCTTTCCTCTCTCTCTCTCTTTTCCACCCCTCCGCTGCTCAATGTGAAAGGCTGCAGTAGAACATCTCTGCCCTTATAAACATTTCGCAGTGTTTTTGGATTCATCAGACATTGACAGTAAAAGTACAAATCATGAAGTCTGGTAGATTTTTTTCTCAGTGCAAGATCAGCAGACTTTGGTGACTTGTTATCTTTCTTTCAGGGACTTCATCTGATTTTTTTTTTACAACCTGCATTTGAAACCAGTGTTCTTCCTGATCCAGCAGTACAGTGAACTTTCCAAGCTGAAGGACTGACTGATCACTGTAAGAGATAGAAGTGAATCTGCAAGTGTAGTTAAAATGGTTCCTGTTCTCAGTGTTCATTGGTGCAACATTAAATTTCAAAACATTATTTAAAATTCCTGCAGAAATACAGAAGTGTCCATTTGTAAGTAATCAACATATTATTATAAATGATGAGGCACAGTATTAAGCTTTATTGATAGTTTATGTCTGTAGTTTTTTAATTCTTTTGCTTATGTTTGGTTGTTTCAACCTTATCATTATAAGTACAATCACAGATCAACAAAAAAACATGTAATGATTAATATAAATGAATATATTTTGATACCTCAGTCAAAATCTTATCTTGAACCTCTGTCTAATCACTATGTATCATTTTATGAGCGTTCATTGTATGATTTGTGTATATATTCTGTGGAATATGTTAAACGTGTGTAAGTCACTGAACAGCTGCCCTTAACCTTTCTCTTATGAAACAGAAATGTGATACCCAACATGATCTGTGCAGGACTGACTGCAGATAAACTGTCTGAGACAACAGCAGACTTTTAAATTTTTTTTTTTTTTTTTTACTTCATGTTATGTTCAAAGATATTTCTGCATAGATTGCTTTTTTTTGTTTTTTGGTTTTGTTTTAAAAAAAATATTTGGGTATGAAGGGAAAGTAGTTGTGTGTAAGGACAGTAAGTGTAACCAGTTAGTTTAAAATGAAATGCAGTACAGTAACCTACTGAGTTGATTATTGAAAAAGTACTTTGAGTGTTTCATGGTTCTTTCTCGGTCATCAGTCAGTGATAAAAGATGGGGTCCATGGGTTTCTCACCAGTCCTTTCACAGAAATCTATGACAAGTTTAGTATAAGGAATCAGAAACTGAGGCAAAATAATGTTCTGGGTGAAATGGAATTGGAAATAAGTATCCACCCTTTACTTCTGCATTCATGGTCTGCTTCCATGCAGTTCATATTCGTTTAGCACATTGATTTTAAAGGTGGAGTATAAATTACATGACAATATTCCTTTTCATACTGCTGTTTTCGTAGCCATGTTCTGTTTTCTGAGGTGGTGAAGTTGGTATATTTATGTTTCATAAAGAAACAAACAAAAACCTCTGGTCTTTTGCATGCATTGCTGTGAAACAAGTTAAGACACCAGCAGATCTGCATACATTTGCATGTATGGTGAAAGCAAATAGCTGATGTGAATTTAAAAGTAAAAATATGCAGACATGGTTTGGTTTTTTAGTTTGGATTTTTTTTTTTTTTTTTTTTTTTTTTTTTTTTTTTAGGAGAAAGATTTGGTCATGGTGCCTTAAAACAGGAAAGCCTGGAACATTATTGCTGTGGTTAGTGTATGCTGCCAACAAATCTTTAAAAAAAATAGTATAGACCCCTATGAAGTATAACTGTATACTGCAGTAAAATTCTCAGTATGTATACCTTAGAACATAACACTTTATTTTCATTTGTTTTATGCATGATGTTTGAAGTTCAAAACATGGTACTGTACAAATATATTTTCTGTTACCAATGTGTTACATTCATCTGTGCTTTCATGTTTATTGGATATATATATATATATATTTCTCTCTTTTTCGGTTTGACTCACTTTGAGTTTATGTTTTTTTGTGTGTTTTTTTGTTTGTTTGTTTCTTTTTAAGAATAGAATATATCATTAGACATTTTTTTTTGGGGGGGGCAAAGGGCTTTGTTTTGTGCTGTAAAATTAAATCTGATTTTAGTATGCATGAGGTCATGGTTGAATGAAGTGGGTGGGAAAGACAGACTGAAAGAGAAAGAGATTTGGAGTGAGAGTGAAGTGTATGCACAATCATTAATTTGGTGGTTGTATTTCTTTGCTTTTTCTGGGTCATCTTAGAATCTAAAGTCCTTTTTCTGCAAATTTCCTATTTTATGACAACTTTTTGGTAAAAAAAAAAAAAATTAATGGTAGGTGTGAATGTTGAAATAGCAAGATCTAGTTTATCAAGGAAAAAAATCTATTGTATATGTTCAGTATATTCTCTGAGGTCTTCAGTAGCTCAACAGGTGTAACATCACTACCCACTTTCCCTCTAGCCCACCCCCATCACCCAAAGTGTTATAACAATTTGTTTGGTATGTGTTTTGTTTTATACAATTAGGTAAGAATAAAAAAAAAAATACCTAAAAGTATGTCTCAGGTGTTTTTGCATCTTTTATTGTGTTTGATTCTTTGAATGCGTTTGTGTTTTTTTGTTTTTTTAACATGGTGTGCATATGTATGTGCATGTTATAATTTTGCAAATTTATATCACTCCCTCCATAAATACTATAACAAAACAAAACAACCCCCTAACTCACCCTAGTTACATGTATTGAACATTGAACATGGAACCTGTGAGACACATCAGTCCATTAGTCCAATGAAATTTGATAAGAAAAGAAACACATGAGCACAGATATGCCCTGCCCCCCTTAATACTAGTAACACTCTCAGTAACAGTCTCTTTTAAAACCCAGAACACTTTCAGATCACTCACGGTAAGTCTGATCTTTCTGCAACATGGTAATGTCAGAAGTGAGAAAGGCACCCTTGATTTGTTTCTGCCCTTAAAGGCACTTGCACAAAGCTCATCTTTTGTGTTCATTTTGTCAAGCAGCAGTTACGAAGCTATGCTGAATACAAAGTAAATGCACTGGTCTGCATTCCTCCCCATGTAATGTGCCCCTCCCTCCCCCTCTGTTTATTTCCTCACACACAAAACACACTAACACAGTGGCATAGAGTCACTTTGTATTGTAACGTTTTATATGATATATTCATTATTTCAACCTTATACAGCCATCAGGGCAGTGCATTCAAACCCACTGTGTCTAGGGCTAGGCATGGGAAGGTAGTGTCATTAAAAGCTTCCTGAACATTGGTCAGCTACCCATTCACACCTGCTTGGAGTGAGGAAAATCAGAGTAAATTGCCTTTCCCCCCAAACACAACACCATGCAGAAATGGGCCCCGAACAATGATCACTGAACACTGGATCAGAAGTCCAACAGCAAATCGATTCTGGCTTGGCACCTCAGTCATTTTCATCAGATTAGATTTTTGAGAACTTTTCGAGGGAAGAAACCCAATGACATAATAACAGGGCCACAAGTTGAGAAAACTGTCACTTTGCTAAGTACACAACATTACAAAGTTTGTAAATACCTGCTGCAGGTAGCAAACTGAAAGCAGGAAAGCCTCTTTTTTTCTTTTTTTATATATATTTTTTTAAGATTTGTAACTTGTATCATTTTTGATGGAGTTTTACCTCTTGACTGCTGCTGACAAGTCTGCTTGTCAGTGAAAGGATCCCACCTCACTGAGATAAGACAGACTTTACAGGTCAGGATGTCAGTGAAAGGATCCCACCTCACTGAGATAAGACAGACTTTACAGGTCAGGATGTCAGTGAAGGGATGTCACCTCATTGAGATAAGACAGACTTTACATGTCAGGGTGTCCGTGAAAGGATGTCACCTCACTGAGATAAGACAGACTTTACAGGTCAGGATGTCAGTGAAAGGATGTCACCTCACTGATATAAGACAGACTTTACAGGTCAGGATGTCAGTGAAAGGATGTCACCCTACTGAGATAAGACAGACTTTACAGGTCAGGATGTCAGTGAAGGGATGTCACCTCACTGAGATAAGATGGACTTCACAGGTCAGGATGTCAGTGAAGGGATGTCACCTCACTGAGATAAGACAGACTTTACAGGTCAGGATGTCTGTGAAGGGATGTCACCCTACTGAGATAAAACAGACTTTACAGGTCAGGATGTCAGTGAAGGGATGTCACCTCACTGAGATAAGATGGACTTCACAGGTCAGGATGTCAGTGAAGGGATGTCACCTCACTGAGATAAGACAGACTTTACAGGTCAGGATGTCAGTGAAGGGATGTCACCTCACTGAGATCAGATGGATTTTACAGGTCAGGATGTCAGTGAAGGGATGTCACCTCACTGAGATTAGACAGACTTTACAGGTCAGGATGTCAATCACTATTCTGTATTTGGATTTCTTCCTCTTCAGAACAGCATTGGTTTTGATTGATCAGCAAAATGAATGACACCATTGATAAGTACACAAAAAGTAAACACTACCATTCACACCCCTACCACACTGATATCATTTCACCAAGGGAGAGCAGTCAAGGGGTTATGGCAAAAGAACTGGAAGGGTTAAGCAGGCTGTTGTTTTTTTCTTCTTTTTTTTATATTTAAAAAACCTTGACAGCATATGATTGATACATGTATCTGGCTTTCTGACCCAACAATGAAAGAACATTTTCACAGTAAGAAATTATATCATTTACTTTTTGTCACAACAGTTTTCTCAGTGAAGTTTGGGCTGCTCTCCTCAAGGAGTGTGTGTCACAACAGTGTAGCAGCATTCCCCTTTTTCTGTCTGGAAATGTCTTTGTTTTACTATCAAAGTGAGTCTTTTTTTAATTAAACATGATTTTGCCAGGGACAACCATGCAACTTGTGGTGTCTCAGTTTATTGTTTCATTTGAATAAATGGATAGGAAAAACAAATGAAACTGCACCCAGGAAAAAATACCAAAAAAGAAAAAAAAAAGGGTGGCGCTGTAGTGTAGCGACGCGCTCTCCCTGGAGAGAGCAGCCCGAATTTCACACAGAGAAATCTGTTGTGATAAAAGAAATACAAATACAAATACAAATTAGCATCCACTATCAAGAGATCTCGACTCAATATCTAGTGGAGGGGTGAGTAAAAGTCCCAGTCTCTCTCTCTCTCTATATATATATGGGACTCAACACACTTGCTTTGTGGTCATGTGCATTACCAGTCAAGTACCAATATACCACCTCTCTTGTTTAGTGAGTTGCAGACCAACCAGTCACGTTTATTAACTAGTCTATCTTGACTCATCTTACTTTACACCTTCAATTTATCCACACAAACAACAGCTGCCAGCAATCAGACAACTTCTGCAGATATATTTTGCACATGTGCTTTATCAAATATCAGTACTATATCAGCAGAGTGTCATTCTCTGAAAGAACAAAATAATGGTACCACCACTCACTGTGATATACCCATCATTGTGCGCGAAAAATTGAACAAAAGAACATACAATCATGGAAAGACAGTCGAAGACCTGTGCAAACCAGCCCAAAAATATGGTACACTGAAAGATGATATAATAATTTAAATTGCTGTTGGTGTACTTGATGATGTTCTATTGCTGAAATTAATTCCAAGCAAAAGCTGACTTCACGCTCTGGCAGGCAGTGCAGACCAGCACACAGGCAGAAGAGAGGAAAGAGAGTCCACAAGAAATCAAGAGGGGTTACTTCCATCAATGCTGTCAGGCTGCAATCTGAACAAAAGGAACACCATCTCAACATTTTTTTTTTTTTTAACATTTTCCGTTACACGACCAACATCGACTTGCCGATGACTCTGTCGTGTTTTTTTTTGTTTTTGTTTTTTTAAATGCATGCTGGGTATTTTCGTGTCTCCATAACCCACCGAACACTGACATGGGATACAGAATCTTTAACGTGCGTAACTGATCTTCTGCGTGCGTATACACACAAAGGGGGTTCAGGCACTAGCAGGTCTGCACTGTGGGTATTGCAGCAATTCATCACCACAACCAGTGCAACAAGAAGTTCCATCTTCACCCCAACAGTGGTCCTCTATTCCATCGCCTGCCCCAAACCCAACATGCCCATCACAAGCCACCATAAGAACACTCAGCTGATCCTATAAAACAAAGAAGAAACTCCAACCAGATGATTTATAGAAAACCAGCACACCAGTGCTTGTGAAGAGACTAAAAAAACATAAACCAAGCTTTCGTCATATCTAATAAAGTGACGAGTTTCATTATTAATTGGTTTCAGTTTTATGGCTTGTGAATAAAGATTTTAAAATAACATGATTAATTTTGTGAAAATAATATGAAGGAAAAGAACACACAAAAGAAGAGAGAGAAGGACATAGGAAATTTGACACACCAAGAACTGCCTCTTACAATAAACCAATAGTAATACAAATGAAAGATCCTTTTTTTAAGCTTAAAAAATAATAACAATAATATATATATATATATCTATATATACATATATATATAAATATAAAGGCTCGTAGACGAGTTCGACCAGGTGAAGGGAAGTAATTCTCCATATAATTGCCCTTTATTCACAGAAGCTGCCTCGGGATTTATTGTTGTCAAGTGAACAAACATGCCAAGCTTCGTTCTTGTCTTGAGCTTGGTACCACCGAATATTACGAAAGGTTGCCAGTACGTCTAACAGAAACAAGATAATACGTTAAATTTCAACGAGAAGCAACAGCACCGGAAGTGACGCAACCCAGCTTACGCCTCCCTAAACTGAAACTAAAGCCTGAGCAATACTTGTGTCTGAGAACTGTCACACTGGGCACGATGGATTCCGACTGGACACTGAACAACGCTGATTTGCTTCAGGAGATCGGGACACTGGTGTGGGCAGCCACTGACAACGCCTCCATCATAAAGCAACTGGCAAACCTGCGAATTGGTTACGAATTATACCAGCGCTTGAGCGGAGAGAGAGAAGTTGAAGCCCTGCGCAACAGGACCATCCTGAACATCGCCAAATGGTTGAAGGAGCACCCTAAAGCATCCAAGGAGGAGGTGACCAAAGAAATTGGAAGGCAGATTACAGAGTTTGCCCAACAGGTGGAAAAGATGTGAAGCAAGACTATGCGAAGGTCGCATATGATGATGTTCTATCACTTTTAGCTGCACGTACTTACATTCAGTCAGGGATCAACAAGTTGTGTCAGTGACTTACGAAGTTACTTTTTATACATGTGTAGAACTAGTCTCTATCATTTACATCGTTGATTAGGTGTCTACAGTTGAAATTCTATACTTCATTGAACCATTTTAACTTTTTTTTTTTAATTCTAAAAAAAGTTAAAAGTTGCAGCAGAACATCTCTGTGCTCAGTATGAACATTTCTTCTTCTTCTTCTGCGTTTGTGGGTTGCAACTCCCACGTTCACTCGTATGCATACGAGTGGGCTTTTACGTGTATGACCGTTTTTACCCCACCATGTAGGCAGCCATACTCCATTTTCGGGGGTTATGAACATTTCAAAAGGTTTTAGATTCATCAGACATTGACGGTAAACACCAACCATGAAGTGTGGCTGGTTTTCACACAGTGCAAGATCAACAGGCTTCAATGACTGGTCATCTATTTTCAAGGACTTCGTCTGAAAGGTTTTGTTTTGTTTTCATTTCTTTATGGAATGCCAACGTTTGAAACCAGTGTTCTTCCTGATCCAGCGTATGGTACAGTGAACTTTCCAAGGACTGAGTGATCATTCCGCAGGGAAAGAGGAAGAGAGGCCGGCCTCGCAACAGCTGGAGGCGAGATACCAAGGCAGAGCTGAAGCAGCAAGGGACCAACTGGACTGGAATGGCCAGAACAGCCCAGAACAGAGTGCGATGGCGAGGGGTTGTCGATGGCCTATGCTCCACCAGGAGCGATGGGCAAAATGAATGAATGAATGAGTGATCACTGATAAGGATACAAGTGAAATTGGGAAAATGTAGTTATGATGGTTTCTGATCTCAGATATGCATCAAAACATTATTTCAGATTGCAACAGAAATAACACACCCAGTTATAATTAGAAACATACTGAATATTTGATTATTATTAATAATGATCAGGGACAAGACTGAAACTTGATATCAGATGGTTTTCTTTTCTTTATCTGTTTCTTTCTTTTTGTTTTTAGTTGTTGCTTTGTCACCTGATGTTTTTGTAATTGATTTGAATATTCAAGATGATTTATTTTAAACAAAGACAGGTTTTGGAAATTTCATGGTTAACAGGCTGGTCACAACAGAATTACACACACAAACATGTAATGATTTAATTTATATAAATGTATACACATTAAACACTTACTTAAGCTTAGTTTTTATCTTGTATCTTTTTTTTTATATCCTCAGAATCTTTCTCAGAGCCCTGTGTGATCCCTGTATCATAAGTATAATTGTTCATTAATGTGTATAGTGTGTGTGGAATGTGTTAAATGTGTGTAAATTACTGAAGAGCTTAACAGTTCTCTTTCATTTAATGAAGAAAAGAGTGACACCAAGCATAATCTGTGAAAGATTGTATAGACTGGCTGATACATCATTTGACTTAGAATATTTTCTTTTTGAAGTTCATAATTCATATAAACCCCTAATTTAGACAATCACCTTTAATGCATGTGGATGGACATTGTGTACGTAGGTATACATTAAACATATATACACACACATACACACACACATATTATATGCATTTTGTGTATATGCACTTGATTTATTGTCTTTCACTTTAAGTGATATTGGATCTTTATGCATATTACATATATATGTGGATGTGCTCATGCCTGAAATAGTGCTACACTTTATCTTCATCATTTTACATTGTGATCACATGGATGTGTAGTTTACTTTTCTAGTGTTCACTCATACTGGACGATAGGTATATGTCACTTTGATGGCAAGGGTCAGACTGTTATGTTGTTCTTGTGCCATAGTCTTGTTCCTTCTTTTTCTGTCTCTCTCTCTTTCTCTCTGTTGATTTCTTTTCACCTCAGATTCATTCTTTTTACTTTCATTTCACTCTGTTCACATTTGAGTTCAGTTTTGTTAAAATTCAGGTACGGTCAGTTTTGAACTCCTAGCTGTGAAGACATGCGTCACATACTAAGAATGTACACGCATCAGGACAGAACTTTGTATAAGTTTTTCTTGTCGTCCTGTTTATCCGTCACTGTGATGTATTGTAACGTATTCCAAAAAAGATAAGGTAAAAATAACTTTATTATCTCACTTAGAGAAATTAATCAGGTCCAGCAAAACAAGCATAGACGAGTACTGAACACAAAAACATTAAACATGACTTAATTAACAAGAAGCAATAAGCATCACTATTACAAGACATTTATATAAAAACATTGCATATGTTCACTTTAAAAATGTTGTACTTAATCATTATTGTAGACATTTTGAAAGACACCAGTGTTGGAATTACACATGTATGTTTTTCACATTGTCAGAATTTCAACTTGACACTTTTAAAAATAGCCTTTCTTTTTCAGAATAAAATGAAGTACAAACTGTTATGTATGCACTTTGCATGCACACACACACACACACATCTGGGACGTGCACACACACACACACACACCTGGTTCTTAAGAACTTATAAGGTGAATTGAACATGGGATAAAGATCTTCTGTCCTGAGATCTATATTTCAACTTCAGAGTTCTGTTCCATTGTCCTGATGGCAGCATTTTGCAACACTTGCAGTGTCAGCCCGCGGCATGACATCAGTGTTGACCTGTTGGGGGTTTTGGGGGGTTGGGGGTGGGACTTTACTGGGACACAAAAAAATTGGACGAAGTATGCAAGGAGTCCACTTACATATGCAAGGTCAAGTTAGGAATGAAAATTTATAGACATAAAGGCGGCTGTTGAATGGGGCCAAAGAAATATGTCGACTAACCCGATGAGACAATCACAACTTAGCAAGGTTGACGTAAGTGGCGAAAACAGTAAATATATAAATGTAACATTACTAACAATGCATTTTCTGTCACCTATGAGTTATATTGATTTGTGCTTTCATGTATATTATTTATTTCTTTGTTCAGTTTACTGAATATACTCTTGTGGTTAACTAAAAAATAACCCCCCAAAACAACAACAAAAAACTTTAGGACATCATTTGAAAAGTACTGCATTTTGTCTGGTGTGTTTTCATTGGTCAAGTATTATTTTGAAACATTCAGTATTAATTTTGTACATTTTCTCAGGTCTTGATTACTTTACCAGATGTATCATCAAGTTTTGATAATAACCGCCCCCCGACCCCCCTCCTCGATAAAAGGTGTAATGGTCTGTGTAGCATGTATGGAGTTTTTGTTTTTATACAGTTTAATAGGAATAAAATGAGTTGAAAGAGAACATGCTGGCTGTTTGTGTTCATTGTGTTTCAGTGCTTTTTCTTGTTAACATTGTGTGTGTGTGTGTGTGTGTGTGTGTGTGATTGCAGAAATTTATAAAGATCACCTCCTCCATAAATATTGTAACAAAACAAAACCAGTCCATCCTGAAATGCATCCTAGTTACATGTATTTCAGATTTAACACAGAACCTGTGAGTTATAGCTCCAGTCCAATGAAATTTGAATACAAACTTGATTAAAAATGATTAGAAGTGCATGATTTAAGTATTTTAAGCATCCCCCCCCCCGCCCCTCAACCTCTCCATTTCTTTTTGTCTTAAAACCAGATAATATGGTGTTAGATAAAGTCTAGGATAAGTCATGATGATTTAGATCTTTCTGCAATGTTTACAGATATATCAGAAATGAGAAATACTCCCTGAAACTGGTGGTGTTTTTTTTCATCCATGAGTAGGGTATTTTCATAAATCTCTTCTTTGCCTTTGATGTTATGGAGTAAAGCAGCAGTTAGAATGAAGCTATGCTGAATACAAAGTGAATGTGTTGGTCTGCTCCCAATCCCCCTCCCCCCTCCAGCCCCCCTTCCCCCCCAACACACACACACACCCTTCTTCACACATCCACTTTCCTTCCTATATAATATGCCCCTCCCTTCCCATCTATTTCTTGTTTCACACACACACACACACACACTCACACACCAACACAGAGGCACAGTCACTTTGTATTGTTACAGTTTTTCACACACACACACTCACACTAACACACCAACACAGTCACTTTGTATTGTTACAGTTTTTCACACACACACACGCACACACACATACACACACACACAAAGGTACAGAGTCACTTTGCATTGTTACAGTTTTTAAATAACACACACACACACACACACCACTAACACACACCCACACAATGTCAGTTTGTATTGTTACTTTATATGAAAATATAATATGCATTATAATATCCATACAGTAGATTTTAAAAATCCAAGGAAGACGACCAATCACAGAAGAGGGCTCACTGAAGATAAGACAATCCCTTTGCAACATGCACAACATTACAAAGATTGTAAGTACCTGTAGGTAACTGATTTAGGGCAGACCCCCCACCACCCTCTTAAAAAAAGCACATAAAAATCAATTACGTTATATCATTTCAGCTAAGGAAAGAAAAAAATATGACAGCAAAGGAAAAAACACCAACAATCAAGATGGGCAAAGTAAAAGAAAAAAAGAATCATGGGGGGCAAAAGAAAAGAACAATCATAAGGGGAAAAGGAAAAGAACAATAATGAGTGGCAAAGGAAACAATCATGAAGGGCAAAGGAAAACAATCATGAAGGGCAAAGGAAACAAGCATGAAGGGCAAAGGAAACAATCACGAGAGGCAAAGGAAAAAACAATCACGCCTGGCAAAGGAAAACAATCATGAGAGGCAAAGGAAAAGAACAATCATGCTTGGCAAAGGAAAACAATCACGATACTCCCTCACACCTGTCTTTGACCAATATTCTCTCTCACTCATCGCTGACCAAGCTATGAAAGACAAATATCCAAATGGCCATTAATGTCTTCAGAAGGCACTTTCCTCTGACACACTGGGCATGAAACTAGAGAAACAGGACCTTCAGATCTACTTGTCGGCGCCCCAGCACTGTGACTACTGCTTCCTCCTGAACCATTTGCAGATGCATCTGTTTCAGATGTAAATCCACCTCTGTCAGAAATGTCTTCATCACTCCTGTGTTTCTGATTCCCAGTTGAGTCATTTCCTTCTGTGACAGGTTTAGCACGTTTAGAAACAGCAGGAAAATCAAAATCATCTTCATCAGAACTGACCAGTTCAATGACTGTTCTTTTCCGCTTCACCTCCTTCCTTGCACTTCCCTTGCCTTTGCTGGGTCGGAAGTTCTCTGGAGTGGGCCAGTTATCCTCCTCGCAACTGGACACATGAAAAGAGCTGTGGTGGGAATCACTGTCACTGGAAGTGAGGGCTGTATCAGGTTTGACTTCTGCACACACTTTCGTTTCACGTTGTGGATCTGCTGGTCCAGCACATTTCCCAGCATCCTTTTGACCAGGAACTGTGACGGGATCATTTTTCACAGATGAAGAGGCCGATTTTGAACACGTTTGGTTTTCCCGTGCCCACTGTTTTCTTATTCTAGCTAACCAGCTCCCTCCATCACCACTGCCTTGTCCCAACACATGACCCGCGCTGTTCAACTTCTGACACTCTTTGGAATCAGAGGAATCTGGTTTGGGTTTCATCTCTTTGTCCTTGTCTGTTTGTACCACTGTCCAGTTCTTGGGATTGGATGCTGGAGTCTCTTTGGAAGAAGCACCATTGAAGGTCCATCGGTTACTCGTGTTTTGTAAATCATTTCTCGAATGGCTATTTGAAGATAGTTCTGAAAAATCATCTTTCTCTGGAGTCCAAATACCACCACCCCATTTGTTAGTATCAATCCTTTTTGGACTGGAGGTATTGCTTGTGTGTGCATCATTAGTGGCAGTTGCCGAGGGGATTCTGGAGCTTGAAGATGGATATCCAGAACTGGTGACTGTGCTGGTGACATTTTTGTTGCTGCCAGACACTTTGCTGCCTTTATTCTGTGTGGCGCCTCCCAGGATGTTGCCATTCCCTAGAAAAGAGCGAATGTCCTGACTCGTTCCTGAAATATGGACAAAGTATGAAAATGAGCATTTACAACAAAACTAAACTGCACACCCTTACATGCACCAGGTCCATGCATACACACATACACACACTCATGCATACATGCATATTGCAAAAATAACATCAGCAGCAACAAAGGTAACCATATTAATCAGTTAATGCCAACAGTTATAATGTATCGAAGAACTAAGAAACACAGAAGAACCAAAAATTGTTTTGCTAATTTGAAAAACTGCGCTGCAATTATTTGCAGCTTTGCCTTTCAGATTATTTTCACCTATACATCCTTTTAGGTGCCAATTATGCAACAATTTTGCACTACCCTGTTAGTTATGTCCTTTCAACATGTTTTCTGGGACAGGAGAAATTTACTTGTGTTAACCAATACTTGTATTAAGAAATTAATGAAGGCAAAAAACCCCAAACTTTTAATTCTCTTCAAATTTCTAGCCTGACCTAAGCTTCATCAGGAGTCCACAACCTTAAACTCAAGCCACCTCACTGCGCTGCAGAAACATTATCAGTCAAATGAATTTCTGTGTGTGTGTGTGTGTGTGTGTGTGTGTGTGTGCATGCGCATGCATGCACCTGCACGCACATATTTGTGCATGCATGTGTGCAAACGCATGTCTGTCTGTGTGTGTGAATGTACAAGCACGCATCAGGGAAATCATAATACACTTACTTTTAAGCTCGTCCTGGTCTTTTTTCTGCTCTTTGGTGCCCTTCTTCTTGACACCGTAGCCTTCCGGCTCCTTGACTTTGATGTAGGTTCCTCCGCAGGAACGGACGTGGTCCTCCCACCAGGGGTCGTTAGCAGACGGCGCGCGGTTCATGGCTCGCTTCACCCAGCCGAAGTACGGGCGACGATTCTGGCATGGACCATTACAACGCCACCAGTGTTGACGGTAGTTGTCAACTTCATCATGGAAACTGTGGTATATCTGTAGAAATGTATATACAATGTACTGATTTCTTGTTATGTTTTACATTATCAATAATCTATACGCTTGGGATTGATACGTCGACACGTTTTAAGGGTGGTTTTGTTCCTATAGAGCAAGTTACTGGGATTTGGTGCAAAACGTATTTCACTGCACAATCATGCTTATCATATTTCACAAATAAGAAACATTTTGAGTTTCTTCGAATCACCTTCAGTGTAAATTATATGAGAACATATGTCCACAATCATAAAAGTTTCTACTAACTTTATTTTCAATTGTGTTACACATTTCTAGCTATTCTGCACTTGACTGAACCAATAGATAGATATCTGCATAAAATTATCATACATCTTTTGTTTTCCTTGTTGGCAGTCACTTTATCTTCAAAATGAGCCACTTAAAAACATTAGAAGTTAAATATCGGTGTAGCTTAAAAGATCCAAACCTAAAAAACAAAAAACAATCAAACAAAAACAACAACAAGCAAACAAAAAAAACCCACACCCTCACCAAAAACAAGAACAAAAAACTAGATAAATCTAAGTTCATGTTTGCTTTCTTTCTTTTTTTTATGTAATACTTTAAGTAAGTTGTTCCCATAGGTCTACCATCTTTCTTGCTCCTTTCTAGCAGAGCTCTGCATGTAAGTGATGGGGATTCACACCAAAGAAACCTTGATTACTTTTGTTGACATAATGGGATTCAAAGTCAGTGCAATATTTTGAAGAAACATTAACATAAATGGTAAAGTAGCCTTCTAAATCTGTCATCGTTAATCAAAATAACGCTTTAAAATAATATCTAAAATGCTCTCAACAGACAGACACACATATATGCACATAAGCATATACAAATACACACACACACACATACACTGTAACACAGCCCCTTCGATGTAACCTATTCTGTTTTTTTAAAGAACTGAAAATACCAAATAAAGCAAATTATAATAATTCATTACTATTTAAAAAAAAACAACAACAACATATCATGGACATAACTTATAAAGAAATAATGGGAAAACTTGAAAAAAGCTATATTTCAAACACACTCAGCCAGGCCGAGATAAAAAAGAAAAAAACACAAACACAAAAAACACTACACTTCCTGGTCCACCAAACATCTTAAACAGAGGGCTACTGGTCAGTAAATATCTTTCTTAATTAAGAAAAGTGACAGAAAATACATTATAAATCAGCGAATACAGACACACGCTTAACATTTATAAAGGAAGCAACAGTACACAAAACATAATTATAACAATTCTTAAACACATATTAAACACTGCCTACTTTGCATGCAATGAATGCTACAGTTACCATAACTGACTTACAAGTATCATGCATGGTAAATAAAATTGATGGAGTTACTCACAGTGATGTTGGCGCCAGAAGCTTTGTTAATTCTGTGCATATGCTTCTTGAAGTTTGGACCATGCTCTTCACGCTCCTACAACAAAAAAAATTATCAATATTAAAACAATTCTTATTTTCTCGAATGCTAATACCTTTAACATAATGATGTTGGAATCAGTTATACTAGTAACTGACTTTTTGTCAAATCATAAGTTAACAACTATTTCTTCAATTTACTTGCTCAAACTCTGCCAAAAGACATGCTCATTCTCGTAAAATGGATTACTGTATTAATCCTGCATGAATTTTATAAATAGGATAAAGAAAATTTCACAAAAAAGATATAATAATGTGTTCAGTTTCTTTTTTCTTTAACGCATTCATGCGTAAGTTTTATTAACAGACCTTACATTAAAGTAGTGTGAAAAAACAGCAGTTTACATGTAACCGCAATAGACAGCAATAAATAACTGTAATAAACAGCAATAAATTATAGTCTGAATATATTTCACAATATCCAGAAATGCCTACCCCATAAAAAGAATTTTTTTCAACCCATGTAAAAAGAAAAAGTATGTAAAGGTATGCAATATACCAAGGATACAATGTGATCTTTTGTGTCTAAAATCAGCCACTTTCATAATATCACTATCTCCTCTGCATTGCTGAACCACAGTTGAAACTCCAGTTGAAAGAAATATGATATGAATATGTATTCATGGTACTTACCATTAACCTGATATTTTCTCCACACAATTTTTTTTCACACACAATCAACTTTTTTTTATAACTCATATGTTCATTTTCTCAGTTTGCTCACAAACACAACTAATCATAAACATTCACTGCGCAAACTAAACTAAGTTCTTACCCTGTCTTTGTCAACAACAAATAGGAAGGCATGGATCATTTCATGCTGAAAAAAAAAACATCAAAGAAATTTGATTAGAGACTCACAAAGACACAAATTAATCTGAAATGTGTATTCTGCATTCAAACACACACATACACATTGTTAAATTTGCCCTTTTAAAAATTAAAGTGAACAACAAAAGACCACACATGACAAAGCAAGTGTTCTGAAATCATTTGCAAAACTGAAGTCGAAGAGAATGATCATACTGTCATCCGTGTACATGTTTACATGTGTGTCTTTATGTGTGTGTGCGTGCACAAGTGTGTTCATGCACATTATGTGTGCATGCATCCATACATGTATATTGTGTACATTGAGAATGTGTTTATAAATTCTACACCAAGCAAAAGCTGTATCATATTAATAAACAAGTACATACCAGCAACGTCTCAACCAGATCTTTCCTGGGTCTCAGCTTCAGCAGTGGAACACTGAGGCGAATGGAACACAGGCCACCTCGGCCCTCGTAGTGGCACACACCAGCACACCTAACATTGAGACAGAGGAAGAGAGAAATAGAGAAGAGGGAGAGAGATAATGGAGATGGATTCATTGTGGCCGGCTTAAGATTTGTTCTTCAAACTGTTGTGTATGATTAATGCTGAGAATGTATTGATACAGCTCATTGCTATATTCTATAATAAAACAAAAGGAGTAAAAATGTTTTGTGTTGGAATGTATTGTGATCCAGAACAACAGGAATCAGGAAGATGAAAGGTGGAGAAACCAGAATTACAACTGATCTCTGTGTGTGTGTGTGTGTGTGTGTGTGTGTGGAGGGGGGGGGGGCAGGGTTTATTTTTGGTATGCATCCTGGTTGTGCCAATTGACTCATAAAGTGTAAAAATGACCCATTGCTTTTTCATACTGCAGGACAGCCAATGCATTATTTCAGAAGTTTCTACAAAGAAAAGCACCAGCTTCATGATTTCACCAGTCAAAGACAAGAACCCAAACAGAGTTCACATGACTTCACACAATAACCATAACACAACACAGAGTTGTGTCCTACATTCCTTGTACAATACAGCAGACACAATGTAGTCCTCCTTTAACCGCTCCAGAGCAAGGAACTCAGCTTACTGGACTTTCAATCTGAGGGTCCCAGGTTCAAATCTCAGTAATGATGCCTGGTGGGTAAAGGGTGGAGATTTTTCCAACCTCCCAGGTCAACATACGTGCAGTGCAGACCTGCTAGTGCCTGAACCCCCTTCATGTATATACACAAGCAGAAGATCAAATATGTACATTAAAGATCCTGTAATCCATGTCATCGTTCAGTGGGTTATGGAAACAAGAACACACCCAGCATGTGCACACCCCAAAACAGAGTATGGCTGTCTACATGGCAGGGTAATAATGATCATACACATAAAAGCCCACTTGTATATGTATGAGTGAACATGGGAGTTGCAACCCATGAATGACGAAGAATAAGAGAAGAGAACTCAGCTAAGCAGTTCACTAACAGCAGGCATGTTTTGAATGTCAGGGGTCAGCTTACCCCTTCCAAACTTCTGTGTATGGCTATAAAATCATAGTATAGACAGAGGGAGAGGGAGTAAAAACACAACATGTTTTTGCTTATCTATAGTTTGTGTAACTGCTGTCAGTGGATGTTGAGTTGTGCATTATTAGCCATCCTATTTCTATGACCGGTTGTACGGTGAAACACTGGTCCTAAAATTGGTCTTGTGCCAAGTGGGCCAACTGACATAATTATGACTGGGGGGTGACAAAATTCTGGTGTTCGTATGTGTGTGTGTGTGTGTGTGTGTGTGTGTGTGTGTGTGTGTGTACTCACAAAGTCATTCTCGGACTCCATCTGACTTCAACTCCAGCCAACTTCCCCCAGAAGTACTCATCGTTGAAATGCATGAAGAGAGCACGCACATCAGGATTTGGGTCGGTTATTTCCAAACTGGGATCGACTACCGACAATGCACCAGAATGAGTGACCAACGAACTCCAACTTTCAGTTCCACTGATGCAAGTCGGCTCATCCCTAGACGTAATGAATGTGGAACTTTCTTGGTCAAATTCTTCTTGAAGCCGCCGAGCGAGGATAAGATCACTGTCTTCCATATTTTTTTTCTTGTCCAATGGACTACTTTCGATTGCTTTCGTAAGCAATGCTCATTTCCGCCAGGTTTGGAAAGTCAAAATCGCACTTCCGCTCTATACGAAGAGTGTATTATGTCAGTTTATTTACTATTATATGTACAACAATAGAATAGGGTAGAATAAATTTTGATGTCATGAAAACTTGTGGTTTCTAGGACAAAAAACATGGGTAAATAATCTAAAGTCATTGTGAACGTATTTTAATCAGTGGGCTGCTGAATGTGATATTGATCAGCTGTTTTGTCTGGCATCTGCTTGGCAGATGTGGTGTAGCGTAATGATGGATTTGACTGAACTCGGAACGCAGTGACGCCTCCTTGAGCTACTGATACTGTCCCCTCACATCTGTGTATCCTTCTCAACTAAAACAGATGATACAAGATGTGCTATTCATGTATTTGCTTGCACTGAGGAACAGACGTCCGGAACCGACTCGACAAGGGACTGGGAATATATTAGTACATTGTGTACATGAGCGCTGCGGCCGCCGCTGACATCAGTCGATGTCAGTGGGCCAAATGGTGTCTTAAAGAACAGAATAGTTTGTTACCACATGGAAAAAAAGGGGGTGGAGGGGGGTGGGATGGAGCACGGACGTAAGCCGCATATGACGCAGCGGAACGACCAGTGTACTTGAACGACCAGTACTGAGACCAGTCGTTTTTATAAATGATATATCAACACAAAGCGCACTCCCAAAATTTCGACACAGCTACTCTACTTATAATTACAAAAAGTTGCAGTGACCTTCTTACTCAGCGTATCTGTGAACAAAATCACATACGAATCGCTGAAAGATCCTGCACTTGTTCGACAATAACGTTCATTGAATTTTAAAAAAAAATGTTTGAGAAATGTCGAAGGAGCAAAAGTTTTTGGTAAATTTCAATGACCTTCACCCTTACTCGTCTCGATTTGGTAACCGGAAGTGTACTATGGTGATCGACATACCTTAGCAAAATGACATGAATTATCATAGATGCTGTGTTCTTGTTTGAGGGACTTACCGCTTGACTGTTGTGGAGGATGCCGCGAGTTTAAGGGTAGGCAACGACATTTTTATAAAAATATGTTTTTATTTTGTGAAGGTAGCGTAGATATGAAAATAAGTTTCTCAGAAGCTTAGGTGTTGATGGCAAACGCTAGGCAACGGGGATGCTAAGGCAAGTGTGTTCTGCGACTCTCGGTTAATTTGTCACACAAATGGCGTCTGCTTGACAAATTGATCAGAATTCAATAAACAGGTTCTTCATGATTTGGTCACATCTTTTCCGTTTTGTTTCATATGAATGAAGACTTGCATGTTTGATTTGTCACTCTATTATTTTTTTTCCTAATTTTTCGCTCAAAATTACCTTTCAGTTGGTACGGCAATGAGGATGATTCATCACCTGTTTCGTTTCATGAAAATATGCCAAAAATGAATTAGTGGTCCAATGAGTAGACGATCGATATGTATGTGAGATGAACTGAAACTGTTTTATTGGCATGCAGAATACAGAGAGGAAAGAAAGTTATTGTAAGATGCTGCTAATTGTACAGTAGTAAATTTTCTAAGCAATGCCGTCTTCGATAGTATTGGCAATGGTTGAAGGCTTTTAGGCTTGAAATTTGCAGACATCGTGGGTGTGCACAGTACTAATCCCTTATGACTGCTGTGTCTGAGATCAAAGTTCTCTTCTGCGCGATGACCAGTATGACTAATTCACTGAGTTTATATTCCTGTAGAAAATGCACAACAATAAAGGTTCAGTCTGAGTTGGGAAAACGAACAAATGAACTAATTTAAATGCAAAAGAAGGGTGGGATTGTTCTGCATATGATATGGCTTCCATGGTTGGGTTGAGTTCTGACATTTTATTTATTTATGCATGGTGGTTTGGGGGTGTTTTATTTATTTTTTATTTGTTAACATTTGTTTCATTTTGTTTTATAAAGAATTATGAAAAGCAACAAAATGAGTGCGGAGAAAGTGGTGGAGAGGAGACTCAATGAGCGCTTGAAACTGAGGTTAACAGGTTGATATATATATATATATATGTATTTATTTTTATAAAGGCTTGCAACTAGTGCAAGGAGTCATTGTAGAGATATCGCCATACTGCTTCCAAATAGCTTTAGAGGACAGTTGATATTTGTTGTATTTGTTTAGAATATCTTGTGATTAGATATCAAGTTTTGAAACAAAGGTAATGCTTCATGAGAATATTGGTATTGCCATTGATATTATTTTTATTTCTCATGAGTCATGTACACTATGATTTGTTGTTGTTGTTTTTTTCCCTGTACATTATGAAATGTGTGTGTGTGTGTGTGTGTGTGTGTGTGTGTGTGTGTAGCTTTGATTATATTGTAATTTGCGGTGAAAGACTTAAGCATAGTGAAATTGTTCTCAAAAACATTTGGAAGTGAGTTATTGTTCTTTTGAATATTAATGATAAGCATAGTGAAGTTGTTCTGGAAAACATTTGAAAGTATGTGAATGCTCTTTTAACTTATAATATTATGCAACATAGTATATATGTATATATATATATATATATATATATATATATATGTGTGTGTGTGTGTGTGTGTGTGTGTGTGTGACTGACTGAGGCAGCTTGAATTCTCAGAAATATCTGTCATATTTGTTATGACTGCATTGACCATGTACAGCAATCACTGCACTATTGAATAAAATTTAGTGACCATTAAAGATGTATTCCAGCTTTTTAATATATTGATTTCAATTCACATAAAATCCGGTGTTGCAAAGTAAAGATGTGAGATATGTTTTTCTTCCACATTCATTAGCTCCAGATTCAACTTTCACCACCACTAGTTCAGAGCAAACAGGTAGCCTTTTACAATTTATGATACATTAATTATTAATATAGTTAGCCATACTCCATTTTGGGGGATAGGTGCTTGCTTTGTGTGTTTTTTTTCCCACCATATGCAGACATTTTATACTGATAGATTTCATGATACTTACTGTGCATAGGCCACATTCTGCACACATGTATGTAATAATGAATGCATAAAGGGTGAATGATTTAAACATTTTCAGCACATAATGGTTTATGTTGACCTGGGGGACTGAAAAATCAGCACTCAAATCCGCAGATGCTTAGAGGTAGGATTCAAACTACAGATTTCAGGGTCATGCGGCCTAGAAGCCCAATGCTCTGAAGTTTAAGCACATGACTGTAATACCTGATGATGATATTGCATGTGCGCGTGTGTGTGTTTTCATCTAATTCCAGTAAATGAAACCACAAGTTTGGACGGTGATACTTAAAAGTTTTGGAGAATTTTGAGATGCAGTGAAAGTGTTTTTTTTCCCCATCTGGGCAGGGCTTGAAATTCCCACCCATCCAGTTGTCAGGGAGAACTAAATCTTCTGGCAGACAAGTGGACATGTATCATTGTATGCTCTCCCCTTTTATCCATAGGGCAGTCAGATTTAAAAAAAAAAAAAAAATTATTATTATTATTTTTTTTACTGTGTCACCAAAAGAGTTACTAAGCAGTCATCTCCAGTTCGGAACCATCACACTTCCTTCTTCCCCTTTTCATTTTGATACAACCACTCCACATTCCCCACCCCAGCAAGCAGAGTGAAGTCTCTTTGAGATGAGGCGTGTTCTCCAAACATGTCAGTGCAGAAACAGATATCCACTCCTTGTATTTCTTCCTCTTCAGTCTGAAAAGCCTGGCATACTTTATATAATGTATGCATTTGGTGTAGCTTGTTTTCCTGTATTTAGACAGTGATCAAGTGTTTTTTTGTTGTTATTTTGTTTGTTTTTGTTTGTTAGTTTCTTCTTCTTCTAATGATTAAAAGAGTCAATTTTTTAATGACAGGAGAGTTGTTTACCTGTACTTGTTTTCATCCACTGTCATTGTTCTGTATTGTAAAGGAGTTAGTCCATCAGGAACACAGCTGCTTGTTTTTTATGTGACTGCTGAACCATATTAGTATACATTGTAAAGTCAAGCTCTAGCAGTACTGGTGTGGATCTGAAGTGCAGAACAGTGTAATCTGGTACAGCAGTTTCTGTATGGTTGTGATTTCACTCAACAGAGTGCATTCTTCAGTGGTGCTGGATGACTTTGTGGTTCCGTATGTGCACTTTAGGTCTGAACTCAGTGAGGTAACAGCCCTTTACTGCAAGACATGTATGCTCATCAGCACCAGTCAAAAGATCAACAGCAGCAAAGAACAATACAAAAACAAACAAACGAACAAACAAACAAACAAACAAACAAAAAAGACACTAAAAAAAGAAAAGGGGAAGGGATAGGATTTGGAACAAGAATAAATTGAACGGGCTTCTCTGCTCCAAGCTGCCTCCCCCAGCCCCAGATTGAACATGAGTTGTGAGTCATGTGGAAAGAGTGTGGAAAAAGGGTGAGTCACAGCAGGCCAGTTACTGAAGGCAGTGGTGTTCCTTCATTGACCTGTGTATATGGTGAGAGTTTGGGGGGGGGGGGGGGGGCGCTGCAGGGATTGTCACTGAGGCGATGGGAACAATATATCGGAAGGTGTGGAGCCTGATAGGAATACTCTGTTATTGATTGCTTTGTACCAGGCCCTGTACATATCATGTTGTATGCTTTATTATTGATTCCTTTGACATAATGTGGGGAAAATGACAAACCTGGATGTGGCAGTGTATGGTGGAGGTTGGATGAGCAGCATGGGAATAATTCCGCTGAAACGATGCAGATGATAGGGCATTATTAACAAGGTGAAAAGGGAGTAAAAGAAAAGGAAAGAAGGAAGGGATGGATTAAGATGCTGAGCATCAGTTAGCTTGGAACTAAAGAACACAGGTTAGAATACATTTCAATGAATCACCATTATATTTGAGCATTTCAGCTTTGGTGTGTTGATTAATTATTTTGAAAGTGCAGCAGTATTAGTTTGGGAAACAAGTTGAATAAAACATCATGAAATGCATGTGTATAATTTGTTACCAGGTTTAAAGGAAAAAAAAGAAAGAAGAAGATTGCATGCCCAACTCCATGCCTGCCCTCATTTTTTGTTTCCTGATAATACTGCTTCACCACTCACACACTCAGCTCAAACTTGTTTGAAACGTCAAGCAAGGAGTGGTTAAGGAAAACTGGAAACTGAATAAGACTATAAAAAAAAAAAAAAAAAAAAAAAAAATATATATATATATATGCTGTAATTTGAGAATAAAAAGGTTCAACAAGATTTAAAAGGTGCAACTTTCATGTGGAACTAGAAGACATAATTTACTTCCTTTGTGGTGTGTGGCACAGTTGCTAGACATGTATTGATGTAATAACCATAATGTATACATTCCAGACAATAAGAAGGATTAAAAAAAAAAAAAAAAAAAAAAAAAATCATAAAGTGGGACCTTAGTTGATCATCCATCCAGAAAACTAGCATTATAGATCTTCTGACCCAGACCACTGCACAAGGTCTCGGTGTGTGGAATGATTTTAACTCACTCAGTACGGCCAGTCCTCTCTTCTCCTCTACACAGACCCCTCGGATGTCCTGTGGGTGTCTGAATGACCCAACCTTTAGCTTCTGTCATCAGAATTGTGGTATTCTTTGTCAACATTCACCTCTTCAGTATAAGAGCCTTCCACTTGCAATATTTTGATGATGGTAATTGGGGTGAAACGCTGTTAACGTTGTCTCTTTCGCCGTTCGTATGGAGAGAGTTAAAGGGGAATAAAAAACAGAAAAAAAATACAACTGCAACAACAACAACAATGGAAAAAAACCCAAGTTTCAGTCTCAGTATCTAAAGGAGGCGTCACTGTGTTTGGACAAAACTATATATATGCTACACAGCATCTTCTGGGCAAATGCCTGACCATCAGCACAACCCTAGTCAGGCCTTGAGTGCATACATTGTATATTGTGTATGTATCATTGTGGATTTCTGCTAAAGATTTTTGCCATGGATGGATTCTTTTTGAGTGCACCAAGTGTGTGCTGCACATGGGTCCTGGGTATATTGTCTCATCTGAATGACTGGACATGATTTTCCAGTCAGACTGGTGAGAGCAGCATTTGAACCGACACTCGACGGGCGCAATAGCCAAGTGGTTAAAGCGTTGGACTGTCAGTCTGAGGGTCCCGGGTTCAAATCACGGTGACGGCGCCTGGTGGGTGAAGGGTGGAGATTTTTATGATCTCCCAGGTCAACATATGTGCAGACCTGCTAGTGCCTGAACCCCCTTCATGTGTATATGCAAGCAGAAGATCAAATACGCACGTTAAAGATCCCGTAATCCATGTCAGCGTTCGGTGGGTTATGGAAACAAGAACATACCCAGCATGCACACCCCCGAAAACGGAGTATGGCTGCCTACATGGTGGGGTAAAAACGGTCATACACGTAAAAGCCCACTCGTGTGCATACGAGTGAATGTGGGAGTTGCAGCCCATGAACGCAGAAGAAGAAGAAGAGAAGAAGAACCAACACTCTCACAGACATGGTATTGGCTGGTGAGCGTCTTATCCACTAATCCAGTCTGCCACCTTCTTCTATTAACAAACAACCCTCCCTGCCATCCCCCACCTCCCTCCATAACCTGATCAGAACCTGAATCAAACCTGGGAGCCTAGCATTCCTAGCCATGTGCTTTTCATTTCATCCACAAGGCTGGCCACAGCTTCAGTGCGTGGTTTTCCTCTTCATTTCAGTTTTTTGTCCAGGGGACCTGCTGTGTGTAGTTCTGTGGTTAATTCAATCCAACAGAGCAGAACAAGTTGAGTGACTCATGAATGAATGAATGCACACAAGTGATGGAAGAGAGAGAGAGACAGACAGAGAATAGTGGAAGCTAATTCAGTGATTGAACCCAGGTGTATGTGGTTGTGTGTGCGTGCATGTGTGTTTGTGTGTGTGTGTGTGTGTGTGTGTGCATGTGCATGTGTGCGTGTGTGTGTGTGTGTGTGTGTGTTTTTGCGTGCATGTGTACCATATGATGTGTGTGTGTGTGTGACTCACTGTATATTTAGTAAAACTCATCAAAGGAATTATGGACACTCTAACACTGAGCACAACAACTAAAACAAAAGTGCA
Organism: Babylonia areolata; assembly: GCF_041734735.1. NCBI lineage: Eukaryota > Metazoa > Mollusca > Gastropoda > Neogastropoda > Buccinidae > Babylonia > Babylonia areolata. Next base: position 56,227,517 of record NC_134896.1, read on the forward strand.
AAACTGTGAGCGTATAGTGTCTTTATATAGTTTAGAATTCACGTATACATATGTGTGTGTGTGTGTGTGCGCGCACGTGTGTGCGTGTGCGTGTGTGTGTGTGTGTGTGACACATGCAGGCACTGAAACCAGTGGGGTCAGCAGCAGCAGCGATGGGGTAAGCACGGGGCCCCCAGGAGCCCAGCCTGTGCAGCAGCAGCAGCAGCAGCAGGTGTGAGGTGTGACTGTGTGGCCCCACTGCGACCACCATGAGCACCGAGGACCTCCTCCAGCCCAACCAGCTGGTCAAGGACAGATGGAAAGTGGTGGGTCACTGTGCTGGGAGACTGCTGGTGGTGTTGTGTGTATATATATATATGTGTGTTTGTGTGTGTGTGTGTGGTTTTGTTTGTGTGTTTGGTTTTGTTTGTGTGTGTGTGTGTTTGATAGGGGGAGAGAGAGAGAGTGTGTGTGTGTGTTGGGAGACTGCTGGTGGTGTTGTGTGTGTGTGTGTGTATATATATATATATATATATATATATATATATATATATATATATATATATATATACATGTGTGTGTTTGTGTGTGTGTGTGTTTGTGTGTGTGTGTGTGTGTGTGTGTGTGTGTGTGTGATCAGTACAACAAACAGTTAATCTGACAATAAATGGTTTCAGTCAGTCAGTCAGTGTGATAGGGAGAGAGGGAGAGTGTGTATATGTTGGGAGACTGCTGGTGGTGTTGTGTGTACATACATCTGTCACTCTGTGTGTGTGTGTGTGTGTGTGTGTGCCATTCATATGTGTGCCATTTATCATTTATGTGTGTGTCAACACATGGAAACTGTATACATGTGTGTGTGTGTGTGTGTGTGTGTGTGTTTGTCACTGTGCCACTTATGTGTGTGGATACATGGATACTGTATATGTGTGTAGGTGTTTGTGTGTTTTGTTTGCAATGTGTGTGTGTGAGAGAAAGAGAGAGAGAGAGAGAGAGAGAGAGAGAGAGAGAGAGTGAATGTGCCATTTGTGTATAGGTGTGTTTTTATTTTGTATCCAGTGTGTGTGTGTGTGTGTGTGTGTGTAGGTGGGTAGGTGTGTCTGTGACTGTTCAGTTCGTGCATGTAGATAGATCTATGAATTTTTCCTCACATGGATATATATATATATGCGTGTGGGTAGGTGTGTTTTGTTTGCAGTGTTTGTGTGTGTGTGTGTGTGTGTGTGTGTGTGTGTGTTTCAATTGTGTTCATGTTTCTTTTTTTTTTTTAATAAGCTTTCCTTTTTGCTCAGATTAAATTAGTATTCAGAGGAGGTTTGGGGGGTGGGGAAGGGGCGTGGGGGTGATTAATACAGATAATATACTTTAAACAACCTTTCTCTCTCCTCTCTCTCTGTTTGACCTGTGAACAGCTGAAGAAGATAGGGGGCGGGGGGTTTGGAGAGATCTACGAAGCGATGGACATGGTGACACGCGAGTCGGTGGCCCTGAAACTGGAGTCGGCCAAGCAGGCCAAGCAGGTGCTGAAGATGGAGGTGGCCGTGCTGAAGAAACTGCAAGGTATATATATATATATAATATGAGGAATGAGAGAAGGGGGCATAGGGGTGGGAGGGGTTATGGGGTGGAGAGAGAGAAAGAGAGAGAGAGAGAGTGGTCATGAGTGGTTCATGTGATTTGTAACTGTTTATTTCATGATAAACACCCCTGAGGTCTTAGAGAGAAAGGGCATTATAAAAAATGTACATTATTATTATTAACATTATTAATATTATTTACATTATGTATGGTGAGATTTAGTTTAATTTTGGTGTAAATGTGACTGTGTGTCAGAGAAAGAGAGAGAGAGAGAGAGAGAGTGTGTGTGCATTGCATATTTATATAGATGTATGTATGTGTGCGTGTGTGTGTGTTGAAGACAGAATCCCGAGAGAGAATATGCCTTGGTGCGCACATTAATGAAAAAAGACCAGTTGTGCTTCTGGTTGTGTATCGCTTGAAGAAAGACCCATTTGGATGATGAATTAGACTGTTTTATTTTATAATATTCTAAGTTGTTATGTTTTGTTATTTATTTCAAGAGCTTGAAAAGAAAATCAAACCCGCACAGGTAGAGGTTGGAAATACGAGTTCTGTCAAAAGTGCTGACCCAGTTAGAGCTTATCCTGCCAAGATGAATCTTGTTCACTGTATTGTTTATTCTGAGTGTTGCTATAGTCAGGGGCAAAAATAAGAATAGTAAAAGTCTTCTTTACTCTTCTGGTGAATATCCTTGACCAAAAGGGACATGGCTTCCAACATTTGGATATTGTTCACTGGCTGTACTTTCAGCCTGCGGAAAGGTTGATGGGTTAGTTTCAGTCTCACGATTAGAAATGGATAGACATTCTTACACACGAGTCAGCATGACATTCTGGTATTGATCCAGATTGCATTATTGAAGTGCTGTGGGAGTCTGCACTTCTAGGTGATCTGGAACAAAATATGCTGTGATTTATTCCTGACTTACACTGCAGCCAGATTTCATTCTTTGTTATTGACTTATTTACAGAACACAAGAGAACTGACATTTAAAACAAAGAGTGTTTGTACAGATAAGTGCTTGATTCAGAAAACAAGGTGGAAAAAACCCACGAAGGAATCAGTCACACTTAACAAAAAAAAAAAAATTATTATTGTTATTTTTTTTTTTGCAGATCTTAGGGATTGAAAGTACAACTATTGTTGGAATTGGAATTGGAATTCATCATTAAGGTTAAAGCCCCATATCAGGGGTATGAACATATTTTTTAAATTATTTTATTTATTTTATTTTTTTAGCAAGGAAGAAAATAGTATATATAAGCCAGGATATAAACATGAAAACATAAGTTCCGATTTGGATACAACATAAGCAGTGATTATCAATATTATACAGCATCACAGTAATGCTGCGTCATTGGTCATGAGCTAACAATTTCTCTTCTTTTGAATGCTTGGTATAAGAATACAGCAAAATTGTTTATTACAAGTTCATTTCTAACAGCCAGAAGTAATGAAAGTAATAAACGGTCAAACGGGAAAGTACAACAATTGTGGAGAAGAGAAAGACAGGCAGAAAGCAAACAAAAGCGGAGTGCAAAACAGAGCTGATACCTATGTGACATCCTGTCAGATGTTGGCCCTAGACATGAGCAATGGTGGAAATGTTCAGCACTCATGGCAGCTGTGATTTGCAGAGAGCAGCAGTTAGCCCTGAGAGTATCCTAGTACTGTGTCAGCCACTAAAGTTCCACTAACAGAGCAAACCTACTGGCTATAACTTGCACCAGTTTAACTCATTAAGGTAGTACAAAAACGTATGAAATAAACTTGAAGTTTATGGCTTTCTGTGACATGGTATGCAAAGATATTGGACTAAACATGTGTAAAAAGGTCATTTTGTGCAGTTTGTCGTGACGGTTTCCATGGAAACGAATCCAAAATGGCCGACAAAAAAAAAAATCAAAAGCTTAGAACTTCGGTACCTTTATAGATATGTTATTTCTGTTTGCTTTATTTGATTTTTTTGTATTTGTTCTTTATTATAGTGCAGTGGTATTTTGGAATTTGAATAAATACCTTTTTTGTTGTTGCTGTTGAAATGTGTATAAATTCCTTGACATATTTTTTTTCAAGTGAGTATATATTCATTTTTTTCACTAGTACTATACAAACCACCACACTATAATAATGATGAATACATAAAGAAAGAAAGTACCAAGTTTGAACATGCTATCTTTTTAAGTTTTTGAGCATTGGCATTTTGAAAAATGGTATTACGAGGACAAAACACAAAACTGAGAAAACAGGAAAAGAAAGAGATGTGCTTGTACTCACAAGAAATCACACATGTTGATGCTGTTTGAAGCTTTATTTAAGTGAATATAGTACCCAGGTGAAACGGACTATAAAGATTAGATGTTGAAGAAGCAAATTATGCGAAAAACGAAAGTCACAAAAAATCATGATTTTGGTCAAAATTTCACTACCGTGTCTGGCCTTGAGCGTAGTTGTCAGACAGGGAGCATACACAGGAACTCCCCTTTTCATTGTAAGTTCAGCAGGGCCTACGCTCAGCTTATATCACAGACTGACATAAGCTTACATTTAGGCCAACAGCAAGATGAGAGATGTATGATCAATGGTACCTTCTCAATATGGGAAGTCATTTTACAGCTTAGCCTTTTGTGAAGTACTGTGACTCTCAGAGTAGGAGGCAAGATTGCACCTGCTGGCTCTTAATGCTGCAGCCTTGGGGGCTAGTAGGCTTTTGCAAACCATCCCAACTCCGACTGTCCTAAAACCCCTCTTGGCCAAGAGAGTGGGGATGCAACTTAGGCGAGACATTCACCACTATAGTCAAATTCTAGCCCAGGTAGTTGGGACAGTAGTTGCCTCCTCTGTTGTTCTGATGGTCAAAGTTGGACACGACTGACCATTGCACAGTAGACATTTAGAGAGTACATGAAGGAACTCCCATTTATTTTATTTTCATCACCTTCCTGGAAACCCAAGACGTTGATGATCCATGTCATCATCATGACATTCTTACAGGTCGGGACCACGTGTGTCGCTTCATCGGCTGTGGTCGCAACGAGCGCTACAACTATGTTGTGATGTCGCTGCAAGGCAAGAACCTGGCAGAGCTTCGGAGGAGCCAGCCACGGGGGTGTTTCTCTCTCAGCACCACGCTGCGCCTCGGCTCGCAGATCATGAAGGCTGTGGAGTCCATCCACGCTGTGGGCTTTCTGCACAGGGATATCAAGCCTGTGAGTGTGTGGGGGTTTCCGGGGTGGGTGGGTTGATGCTTTGTGGTGTGTGTGTATTTGTGTGTGTGTGTTTGTGTGTGTGTGTGTGTAAGAAAAATCTTACAGCTGTAATCATACATTTTTAATGTTGGTTAAGTCATGGGTCTACCAATATTAGTTTATTGATTTATTATAGAAAAAACCAGCAACAAAAAAAAACATTATTTGGAGCTAAAAATTGTTTTGTCTTATTGATTTGATTTTAAGGAAAAGTTTCATCTCATTTTAGCATCATTCTCTCCACCCCTCTTCTCATCTTTTCTTTAATCTTTTCTGTTCTTTTGTCAATGAATTTTCTGTTTTGCTTTCCAGTCCAACTTTTCAATGGGCAAGGGGAGCAATTCACGCAAGGTGTACATGTTGGACTTTGGCCTGGCGCGACAGTACACCACAGCTACAGGGGAGGTTCGACCCCCAAGAACCGCTGCTGGATTTCGAGGCACCGTCCGCTACGCCTCGGTCAACGCTCATAAAAACAAAGTGAGCGCTTGTTGCGGCTCATGTGTCGTGTAGTTAATGAGGGCGAGAGACAAAAAGAATGGCAGAATTCTTCAGTTGGCTCGGCTCGGTTGTTCTCGAGCTGCATAGCACCAGCAGAGCATTTGCGCATGCGTTGCACTGTTGTATTACATCTACAATTGACGGGTGCCATAGCTGAATGGTTAAAGTGTTGGACTTTCGATCTGAGGGTCCTGGGTTCGAATCACGGTGACGGTGCCTGGTGGGTAAAGGGTGGAGATTTTTACGATCTCCCAGGTCAACGTATGTGCAGACCTGCCAGTGCCTGAACCCCCTTCATGTGTATACGCAAGCATAAGATCAAATACACACGTTAAAGATCCTGTAATCCATGTCAGTGTTCCGTGGGTTATGGAAACAAGAACATACCCAGCATGCACGCCCCTGAAAGCGGAGTATGGCTGCCTACATGGCGGGGTAAAAACGGTCATACACGTAAAAAACCCACTCGCGTATATACGAGTAAACGTGGGAGTTGAAGCCCAGGAACGCAGAAGAAGAAGAAGAAGAAGAAGAACATCTACAATTCAGCTGGCACAGTTGAATAAAAAGACATACAAAAACGTGGATGATTCACATGTATACATTTGTTTAATCATTCACATATCAGGAGATGGAGCAACATAATCACCAGTACATATGTTTGTATGTATGATAGTCAGTTGTGTTCAACTATGACCATCAGAATAGCAGAGGAGGTAACTGCTGTCCTGACTATCTGGGCAGAATTTGATTATAGTGGAGAATGTCTTGCCCAAGTTACATCCCCACTCTCTCGGCCAAGACGGTTTTGGACAGTCGGCGTTGGGATGGTTCCCAAAGGCCAGCTAGCCCCTATGGCTGCAGGACTAAGAGCCAGTGCCATTTTGCCTCTTAGTTTGAGAGTCATGGTCCTTCACAAAAGAGTAAGCTGTAAATGATTTTCCATTGCAATAGAGAAGCCATTGATAATACAGTTCTCACGTTGCTTTTGGCTCAACAGTAAACTTATGTCAGTCTGTTGGGCCAGTATTTGTATGTATACGCTTGTTTATCTACTAATTTATCAGAGTACCTTATTTGTATATGTATATATGTGTTTAGTTACCTTTTCTACATATATTTGTATACATAACACATGATAACCTACTAATTTATCAGAGTACCTTGTATATATATATATATATATATATATATATATATATATATATATATATATATATATATATATATATATATATATATGTGTGTGTGTGTGTGTGTGTGTGTGTGTGTTTGTTTACCTATTTGTCTATGTGGAGATAGGGTGGCATGACAACCTGTACACATACTTGTTTGACTTGATTCCATTCACCAGGAGATGGGTCGCCATGACGACCTGTGGTCGCTGTTCTACATGCTGGTGGAGTTCATGGCGGGCCAGCTGCCGTGGCGCAAGGTGAAGGACAAGGAGCAGGTGGGGTCGATGAAGGAGAAGTACGACCACCTGCAGCTGCTGAAGAACATGCCGGCGGAGCTGAGGTCCTTCCTGGAGCACCTGCAGACCCTGGACTACGTGACCAGCCCCGACTACCCCTTCCTGCATGGCCTCCTCGAGCAGTGCATGCGCCGCAAGAACATCCGCGACCTGGACCCGTACGACTGGGAGAAGAGCCAGGGAGACTCCTCCATCACCACCACCACCACCTCGCAGCTGATGGCCATCAAGCAGAGTGGAGGGCCTGGGTAGGTTTTTTTTTTTTTTTTTTGAGTGCCAGAAAGTTGGGGGTGGTGGTGGGAGGGGGTGGGGAGGGGGTGTGGTTTGGCCTTGGTTGTGGATGGTTGGCTGGCTTCGTTTTCTGTCGGTTGGTTGGACGGACGAAAGGAGAGAGCATACATGTCCAGTTGTCTGCCAGAAGAATGAGGCGTCCCCTGACGATGGGATGGGTGGGGATTTCAAGCCCTGCCAGGATGAAAAGACTTCCACCACATCTTGAAAGTCTGCAGAACTACCAGTTTCAAATTCATGTACAGAAAAAAGATATGTTGTGACGTTTACATTACACACTCTCACAAGCACACTCGGACACACACTGACACACATACTTCATGCACGAAGGGAAGTAAATGCATTGACGCAAGCCTTGTCTCCCATATCCCTGTCTTGTTTCCTCCCAGTTCAAAGTACATGCCCATTCCCAGCTACTTAAAGTAGAGGAAAAAAGGCAAAAAATTCTGGTAATTTTGTTTCAGTTTATTGTTAAATCTAATGGATCATTTTTCTTTCTCCCTTTTGTTTTTGTGTGTGGGTGTATTTGTGTAGCTGTAAAACTGTTTCTAATCAGAATGGCCTGTTGAAGTATCATTTCATGAGTTGATTGGGTTTAAGCATTAAGAAAGCTCAGTGAATAATCTCTTCCACTGCTGAATGGCAGGGCAAGACTGAACAAGTCACTGAAACATGAAATCAGTGGAGATAGTGGGTAGGAGAATTGTTAGGATATCCCAAGATATCAGCAGTGTCAAGGGTCAGGGGCACTTCTGTGCGTTTTAAATTGGTCTCAGGAATATTGGCACTTGGTGTGTCTTATAAACGCCCAAATCCGATGTCAGAGTTGTTTTTTTTTATATCTGTGTAATTTGCAGCAGAATTACAAATCTGTTGTGAAGTATTTAATTTTACAGAAGATAATGTTGATGATTGACAGAGTTATCAGCTGAAACTGTGTACTGCAAAACATTGATATTGCAGTTTCATTTTGTATTCTTTCAGTTGCCTTGTATCTTTGTATCCACATAATTGAGTGCGTGTGTATGTGTGTGTGTGTGTGTGCTCTGTATGTGTGTGCTTTGTTTGTGTATATATGTATGTGTGTACATGTGCTGTGTATATGTGTGTGTACATGTGTGCGTGTGCATGTGTCATGCATGTATCTGTGTGTGTGTGTACGAATACACGTATATGTGTGTATGTGTGTGTCGGTGTGTCTGTATGTGTCTGTGTGCACGTGTGCTTGCATGTGGACAGCCCACAGAATGTGGGCCCCAACGAGGCAGGTCATGGGGCGACGGAGGTGATGGACGAGAACCTAAGCCAGGAGGACGGGGAGGAGGCCCTGAAGAAGGCGGGGGCCGACCAGCTCATCATCGCTGTGGACCCCAACCAGCTGGACGTCGACAACCGCCTGCTGGAGGAGCAGGGGGTCATGGTCGTCACCCCCAAGGACATCATCCTTGACAAGAACCACGCTGGCCACGTTGGCAAATACGAAGCTGAGCAGAAAGGCAAGGACTCCGCCGCCGATGCGGACAAAGCAGGCGGGCAGTTTGTGCGTTGTGCTGACAACCACCGTGCCAGTGACCTGGACGTCAGGGGCACTCTGAACGGTGATGCTGCCCCTCCAAGGGAGAGGCTGGCCACTGCCAAGTTGGAACTGAAGCCCGGGGGGTCTGGGGAGAGAGGGGCGGAGTCTAAAGGTTTGATGGACATTCCGGATCCCTCGGCTCCGGGTGTGTACAAAACAGTGCTGCAGGTGGGGTCGCTGGGGCCGGTCAGAGTGAACGGGGACAGAGCCCGTGCTGCAGGCAACCGGGAGGGGCCTTCGGGCTTTCACAACGGCCACTCCGGCCACTCAGGGTCCTCTATACCCAGACTGACCCACGTAGCATCAGGTGCTAGCCAGCAGGCCAAGGTGGCGGAGCCCTCCCCCGTTCCTCCAGCATCAGCAGACAGACCCAAGGACGGAGCAATAGTCAACGGGAAAGCCCCGCCTCACAAAACAGCCACCATCCAGCTTCCTCAAGCCAGCCTGGTGAAAGTGCCGGAGGGGGAGCCCGAAGAGACCACCAAGGACGAGGGGGGCCAGGAGGGGTACCAGGTGAGTCGTGCCGTGGTCACCTTCGCTGTGCTGCAGACGGAGGACAAGACGCACACGATCGGGGATGACGAAGAGGGGGTTGACGAGAACGCCACCCGTGCGGCCCCCTTCACCATGGCCAGCCAATGGCAGGGCATCTCCGCTCTGGGTTCTAGTGGGGAGGAGGACAGCGACAACAACGCTCTGGATGAGGGAGCGCCCCGGGAAGGGGGGGCGTTCCGCCTGTCCAAGTCGCGCTCCCGGCAGCTGGCCATGAACACGCTGGCGGACGAGGATGACAACTTTGACAGCATGGCCCGCAACTCCCTGGTGCTGTTGGACGACAGGGACGGCCTGGACCTCCTGAGGGCCTCCCAGGTCTTCGCCGAGGTGGAGGAGGAGGAGGAGGACTCCAACGTCAGCCAGTTGGCCCGGGCATGTAAGGAGGAAGGGGGAGGGGGGGAAGTGAAAGCTGCCCCACCACTTGTCTCGTCGTCCAAACCCCCCGATCTCCCAGGTGGTGGTGGTGGTGGGAAAGGGATAAAAGTGGTCAGCACTGAACCATCTTACATGAAGCTCAACACTTCTAGTCCGAGGAAAATGCCTGAGAAGCTTGCTAAAGACATTGGCAACCGAATTGGGTCTCCTCTGAAACAGGGCCCTGGCAGCCCTTCTAAACTGCTGTTCAAACTGCGGGAAGGTGAGGAAAAGAAGGGGGCTAAGCCTGCCTCCAAACTTGCTGTCACAGGCAAGCCCCTGGTCCAACAAACTGTGAAAAAAGAGAAGCCTGTGGAGGCTTCCAAACATAGTGCCAGTGGAATCGTAGCCACACAAAAGAGTGCCAGTGCAATGCCCAACGAAGCGGAAGACAAAGTTACCAAAGACACCAATATAGGCAGTGTAGTTAGTAGTAGCAGTGCTAGAGACAAAGACTCGGTAGACCCCCACAACCTGGCTTCTCACTCACAGGTAAAACCCCTCCTCAGAGACAAACACGTAGAGACCAACGGCAAAGACAGCCCCAACAGAGAACCCAAGCCCATTCTGAAAGAGAAACGGTCTGAAAACGGTGACAGCAGCAGCAGCAGCAGTGTCAGACATCTCAAATCCATCCTGAAGGAGAGAACAGGGGAGGGCAACGTGGGGCAGGCACCCACCACCACCACCGGCATTCCTGTCGCCAACGGCTCCGACAGCGCGCCTCGAAAGTTGTCCGAAAAAGACAGCAGTCTTCCCCGCCGGGCCTCCGTGCCTGTCGAGTCCAAGATTCCTGTGTCGAGCAGCCGCATGGCAGACAAACTGAGCACTGCTGCCGCCGCTGCAGAGGAGAAGCGGAGCTCCCCGCCTACCAAGATCCCTGTCAGGACCGGAGTGATGAAGTCCAGCTCCAGCCGCAAGAGGTCGGTGTCGGCGTCTCGCCTAGAGCGCTCCCAGAAAGAGCTGGCGGACATCCCGGAGTGTGTGTCTCCTCTGAACGCGGACGACGACTCCCCCATGCCCCGTCCCCCGCCCGGCGCTCCCAAGGCCAGCGTGAGCAGTGCCAGGTGAGTGAGTGAGTGGGGACTGTCGCACACACCTGTATCTTTTGTCACTACTACTTCTCTCCCCTTTGGCATTGGGGTCTTGGTTTTTTGTGTTCTCACATATTTTCTTCATGGTGTAGGTTTGTTGTTGTTGTTGATGTTGTTGTTGTTGATGTCGTTGTTGTTGTTGTTGTTGATGTCGTTGTTGTTGATGTCGTTGTTGTTGTTTTTGTTTAACCGCCCCATGACTGCCTGGCATTTTTAACGGGAAAAAAGAGGTGGGGGGAGGAGGTAGTGCTGTGATATAAAAATGACAGTTCTAACTTAAAAAAGAGGTGGTGGAGGGGAGGGGAGGGCCATGATCTAAAAATGACATTTTTATCTGAAAAAAGAGAGATGGAGGCTGTGGTACCAAAGCGACAGAAGATTTTTTAAATTATGGGAATATTGGGAAGAAATTGTGTATGGACCAAAACTGTTGGTGATGATTATTAGGTAGAAAAAACAATGACTGATTTTTGAAAGGCAGGTGGTTAATGGCTGGCAGTCATTGGGTTAATGTGTTGTTTCCAGGCGATCTGGAACCTAGGGAAAGGAGATTTGGATCATTACAGAGTGCCTGTTTCTGTTTCTGTTTTATTTTTCAGTGTGGCAAAAAGAGTGAAAAAACAACAACAAAAAAACAAAGTTTAAAGAAAGAGAAGTATGCTACAAGAAATGATGTGTAATGAAGATTTTTCACAGCGTTAGGAATTCTGGATTATGAGTATTGCATTTATGAACATGATGAGTATTACATTAAAAGTCATTTTACAGATTGTAGAACTTTGTAATTGTGCTTTCTCTCTCTCTCATAAATCTCACACCAACAAAAAGTAATGAATACCATGAAGAATCAAGAAGATACACAAGTACAACAGTTTAGTGATAATGCATCATAATCCAGCAATGAATACCATGTTGACGGTATACAGCTGCATTTTGAACACCAAGACAAAAGTGACAGTAATCACATTTATAAAAACAGTAGTTGAGAGTTAAGCAGATAGGTTTTGTAGAGCCTAACAGAGGTGTTTGCAGTATACTATTAAAAAAAGAAGAAGATGCAGTTCTTTCTTTGGTAATCTTTGGTAAACTTATTATTACCTTACAACTTTGTCCAGGCACAGTTTTCAATTTTGAACATACACAGACATACACGCACACAAAGGGCAACTAACAGACAAGACAACGCGCGCGCGCACACACACACACTCACACACACACACACACACACAAAACAAACAAACAAACACACACCACACACCACACCCCAACAGGCAACACACACACATACCAACACACACACATACACCCACGCACTCTCTCTTTCTCTCTCTCATACACACACAGAGGTGTGTCAGTAGTTACAACCAGTTCTTCAAGGACTAGAACTTTTTTGTCATTTAATATAACTCCCAAACAATCACACTCACTCACTCAGAAATGATTTTTCCCCCCATTTAAAAAAAAAATAAAAACCATTGCCCCAATATCCAGTCCATTCATCATATGTTGGTACTCTGATTGAATCCAAATCTTTTTCCCCAAAGGCTCTGTGCTGCGTTGTTTGTTAATCTATATTTGCATTGCCTTCCTGCATACAGTCTGCAAGTTGTGTGTGTGTGTGTGTGTGTTCTTCATATTGTGTGCATTGAATGTTCAGCCTGTGGTGATGGTGTGTCAGACTGTGTGGACTTTGGGATGGGGATGAGTGAAGTCTTTTCCTGTTTGAGTTTGGGAATTTTGCTCTGTGTGTGTGTGTGTGTGTGTGTGTGTGTGTGGGTGTGTGTGTGGTTTTTGTCCTGCTGAAACTTTGGCCCCAATGGTGCATATAAGATTTCCTCAATTCCTGTTAGTAATTTTCAAGTGCTTTCTGAGGTGAGTAGACTGTATGTGATTTTGTTTGTTTTTGTTTTTGTACGGTCAGAATTCCTTGAAGAAGAACAAATTAAAGCTGGTTATATAAATCATTAAGTGTAACCTTGACATGATTATGATTCTTTCCTGCTTTCCGGTCCTTTTTAAATACGCCATTGCATTTATGTTTGGGGCCTTCAGTGTGTATGAAGTAAGAAACAAGTACACACACACACACACACACACACACACACACACACACACACACACACACACACACACACACACACACACACACACACTGAAAAGAATGTATCCCTTCAAAAAACAACAACAAACTAACCAAAAAACCTACACACACAAATTTTATCACTTGACTATTGGAATCAGGGAATGTATGACATATTGAACATTGGTATTTCTACATCCAGAACTGTTTTGAGAAGAGACAGTGCTTATTTGTTCTATGATTGTGTCTTGTGAACCTGTGGGGTTTTGATGACAAATAAAAACTGATACTGATTTACACACACACACACACACACACACACACACACACACAAATGCAAACATAGACAGACAGGCAGACACACACACACACACATGCAAGCACGCACGCACGCACGCACACACACACAAACTGAGAAAGACAGGCAGACACTTGCGCACACATGCACACTTGCATCCCCAACCCCCCACACACACACACACACACACACACACACACACGTAAATGGACAGAAAGTAGAGAGTAATGGTCTGCTTTGCAGAACATCTCAGCATCTGGGAACCCAGCCATTGAATGCCAGACCAGAACTTTTTCTCTTCCTGTACAGCTGTAGTGTGTACTGGATATTGAGTGATTGTCTGGTGCTCTTCCCCCCCCCCCCCCCCAACCCCCCCGGAAAACAGAGTATGGCTGCCTATAATTTGTCAGTGTATGGCGGGGGTAAAAACGGTCATGATACATGTATAAGTCCGCTCGTGTTTACATACAACTACAAGTGAACGTGGAAGTCACAGCCCACGAAGGAAGAAGAAGAACGAGTCTGGTGCTCTTCAATTTGATGAGATGGTAGATCGAGATACGGGTTACATCATGCATTTTTCCATTCAGCCCATGTAAAAGAACCCATGGCGACAACAACAAAGGAGAGTTCTTACCTCAGTGGTGATGCCAAGGAGAGAGGGAGGGAGTGGTGGGGTCAGGGTAGAAGAAGAGGAGGAGAGTGAATGTGAATGTGACCCATTTGCCTGAGGTTGTCATGTATGTTGTCCGGTAAGAAATGCAGGACATGGTGACAGCGATGATTTTTTGTGTGTTTTTGTTCAGTTCCCCGTCTGTTTGAAGTCTACAAATTCTTTTGGTCTTCTCTTCCTGAAACAGAATTTGGGGGATAGTTTCACATTAGTTTTTATCTCCAACCAAAGATATTCCCCTGTTCATCATTTATATGTAGCATCTGCTGCCATTTTTTTTTTTTTTTTAATTAATGGGTTATTTTCCCTTACACCCTATAGTTTTAGTCTGAATGTGTTATACCCTGAATGAAGTGTGAATGTAAGTAGACATGTAGCACAAGTGATTTTCCCCGCAAAAGAAATGCTGTCCTTATTTCTTCAATTTTGAATAGCTTCAGTTGGCCACCACTGAAGGATTTAGAACTGTGAGGCATCCAAATTCTGGAGGATAAGATAAGATAAGATAAGATAAGATAAGAATAACTTTATTATCTCCAACTGGAGAAATTTGGTCAGGTGCATTATCACAACATAGACAAGTAAACAACATGGGGACCATAACTATAAAAGTCAACAACAGCTTTTACGAATATTACGAAGATACAAATGTAAAAAAATATCACATACACGGTTTCATACTAGTATTCTTAATGTAAAAACAGAAAGAATTAAGAAACATTATTTGAACATAATTATAAACATAGCCTACTATACTGCACATTGATTATAATGGACAGATAAGAATAAAGATAAATTGCGGAAAACCGCAACCAGATAATCAGCACACACCCGCACCCACCCACCCCCCACCCACCCCACACACGCAGATTACTTGGCCACAGCATTTCAAAATCAGGACTTCTTATTAAAAAGAGAGAGAGAGACTCAGAGAGAGAGAGAGAGGTGTGGTGGTGCGGGGGTGGAGAGGGAGGGGGGGGGGGGTGCGGGGGTGGAGAGGGAGAGGGGTGGGGGGAGGAGAAGAAGAAGAAAATGTGAATGTGCTATAAAAGTAGATTGAAGTTGTGGACCACAAAGGTTTTTGCTAAAAATAGATAACAGGTGAGGAAAATTTGAGAAGAATGAAACATGTTTGTGATCACAATCCTTCAGTCCTTCATACTAAATTGTCGAGTGTTGGCCAAGTGCTCACGCATTCGCCAAGGAAGCAAGAGAACATGAGTACACTGGTTCGAATGCCACAGTCGCCAGTATTTACTCCCCCTCCACTCAGCGTTGAGTGGTGATCTGGACACTAGTCATTCAGATGAGACGATAAACCAAGGTCCTGTTTACAGCATGCACTTTGCGCATGTAAAAGAACCTGTGGCAACAAAAGGGTTGCCCTGGCATAATTCTGTAGAAAAATCCACTCTAATAGGAAAACAAATAAAGTTGCAGGCAGGAAAAAACGAACAAATAATGGGTGGCGCTCACAGTGTAGTGACACTCTCCCTGGGAGAGCAGCCTGAATTTCACACAGAGAAAGCTGTTGTGACAAAAGAGTAATGCAATACAATACAATGCAATGCAATGCAATACACTATTTTGTTTTTAAAGAATATTTTATTTTATTTTGTGTAAAGGAATTTGTTGCTGAGTGCCCCAGCCATGCTGACAGTATGAAAGCCTTATCATTCCTAAACTTCCTTTTTGTTTGGCTTATTTAATTATTTATTCATTATTTCAACTTGAACAATATTAGTATTATTACCCAGTGCTTCCATATATATTGCCACAAACATTCTTTTTTCTCAAGTTTTTAAGAGAGAGCTAAACTTGTCATGCTGGAGTTAGTCATTGTGAGGTTTAGCAACGTGATTATAGCTTTTACCTTTCGCTGACTGTTGATAAAGCCAGTGAGTGATCTCCCTTCTTTTTGTCCACTCATTTTGTTCCGATGGGCGCAGTAGCCAAGTGGTTAAAGTATTAGACTTTGAATGTGAGGGTCCTGGGTTTGAATCTTGGTAACGGCGCCTGCTGGGTAAAGGGTGGAGATTTTCCTGATCTCCCAGGTCAACATGTTATGTGTAGTTGTGCTCGAGCCTGAACCCCCTTTGTGACTGTACGCAAACAGAAGATAAATACGCACGTTAAAGATCTTGTACTTCATGTCAGCGTTCGATGGGTTATGGAAACAAGAACATATCCAGCATGCACACCCCCAAAAACAGAGTATGGCTGCATACATGGTGGAGTAAAAATGGTCATACCCATAAAAGCCCACTTGTGTAGATATATATATATATATACAAGTGAACGTGGTAGTTGCAGCTCACGAACGACGATGAAGAAGAAGAAGACATTTTCCCCCCCCATCCCACCCGGCATTTTATTTGTAGCTTTTGGATTTTGATTTGTTTTTATTTTCAGACGTCGACGTTACAAGGTGGCCAACAACTCGAGCCCAAGGGAGACCACTCCCTAGCATGCACTGTTCTGCTCTAGGTCCAGCCTGCACTGCCAGTAATGCCCCTTTGTTGATTCACCTTGGACCTTGTTTCAATGCCCTGCCCTGCCCCCCCAGCTGTAGCCTGTTGCTTGTCTCCTTGCTTGATTTGGTTACCTGTGTGGTTGCCTCCGGGTCAGTGCCTTTGTTGTTCTCTTTGTTTAACACTGGGTTTTGCTGCTGCTTTGTGTGTACGTGCGTGCGTATGTGTTTGTGTATGTGTGTGTGTGTGCATCTTGTTTGGGTTTTTGTGGTCTATTAATGTATATATGTGTGTTTGTGTGTTCTTCTTTATGTGTGTGTGGTGGTTTGCGCTACTTGCTTGCTTGCTTGTTTGCTTGCTGTGTGTCTGGAGGTGGTGTGGGTGTCTCGTCATGCCGGTTCATTCCATTCATTTATTGAAATTATTCACTAGGTGACGGTTGTGTCTGCAGGGTTTTGAAGTTTGGTCAGGTAAGGATGTTGAAATGAAATTATGTGTCTGTGCATTAGCTGCCTCCAGTGTAGCCACTGCAGCACAAATGACCACATTTGAAATGGTCAGTACAATTGTGAAACTCTTGAGTCATGTGATTTACTCACATTCACACCCAAGCTGGAGTATGCAGTCTTTCTGACACACAGACACCCCCACCCCCCACCCCCTCCTCCCCCACACATTTACAAACTCATACACACATGTATTGAGATTCTGTAAGTGTAAGTGTGAACAGGATCAGTTGTTTTCTAGCTCGTATATATTTTTTTTTCTAAAGGAAAAAGCTGCAGATCTCAGGCTAGAATTTTGATTATTGTGGAGATTGTCTTGCCCCAGCTACATCCCCACTCTCTCAGTCAGGAGGGTTTTACGACAGTCGGGGTTGGGATGGCTCCCAAAGGCCAACTAGCCCCAAGGCTGCAGCACTAAGAGCCAGTGCAATCTTGCCTCCAAGTTTGAGAATCAAAGTCCTTCACAAAAGAGTAAGCTGTAAATGGTTTCCCATTGCGATGGAGAAACCATTGATCATACAGCTCTCACTTTGCTGTTGGTCGAACTGTAGGCTGATGTCAATCTGTGATATAAACTGAGCATTGTGCCAGCAGCTGATTAATCAGTTCTAATTACTCTTATTTGTATTTGTATTTCTTTTTTTATCATAACATATTTCTCTGTGTGAAATTCGGGCTGCTCTCCCCAGGGAGAGCGCGTCGCTATACTACAG
Organism: Babylonia areolata; assembly: GCF_041734735.1. Lineage (NCBI taxonomy): Eukaryota > Metazoa > Mollusca > Gastropoda > Neogastropoda > Buccinidae > Babylonia > Babylonia areolata. The sequence continues at coordinate 56,244,971 of NC_134896.1, forward strand.
CACCACCCATTTTTTGGTATTTTTTCCTGTGTGTAGTTTTGTTTGTTTTTCCTATCGAAGTGGATTTTTCTACAGAATTTTGCCAGGAACAACCCTTTTGTTGCTGTGGGTTCTTTTACGTGCGCTAAGTGCATGCTGCACACGGGACCTCGGTTTATTGTCTCATCCGAATGACTAGCGTCCAGACCACCACTCAAGGTCTAGTGGAGGGGGAGAAAATATTGGTGGCTGAACCGTGATTTGAACCAGCGCGCTCAGATTCTCTCGCTTCCTAGGCTTTCTAGGTGGACGCGTTACCTCTAGGCCATCACTCACACTTTGGAGAGTCTTCATGCCTTGAAGCCCCTGACTGAAACTTAGCCAGGGATCAAAAGTGCACAAAAGCTAAATGTCAGGCTGATCTGTGGTGAACTTCTGTCGGAGTTGGCAAACAAATCTTGCTTGGTGTGGAAATCACTTGACCATTAGGATTTTATATATCAGGTGAAGCTGAATTTTGATTTAACTTGTGTGACTTTGCTCAGCACCAGATAGGTTTTGAAGACAGTTTAGGTATAATATAAAGGGGGGTGGAGGTTTTGAAGACAGTTTAGGTATAAAGGGGGGTGGGAAGAGCTGAGTCCATAATTTGATGATAATTTTCATTGTTTTATGAAGAGCAGACTCTATAATTTGGTTTTAGTTTTTCAGTTTTGTAGGAAGAGCATATAGTTCATAGTTCAGATCTCATTTTCCTAGTGTCATATTTCTGTGGCAAACAGAAAGATCTAGTTCAACATTGTAAGTTATGCATTACCATATCGTTTCATCATGGCAGTAGTGTTTTTGACATGTATTTGTTTTTTTCCTTACCAAACAATACAGTTGCCAGTGTGTTAATCTGTTGTTTTTTTTTCTTTCTGATTGCAGAGGTTTGAAAAAGAAAGAGTGAAGATGAATCTGTCCACCCCCTAGACCCCCTGTATAAAAGACAATCAGGACCTGTGGCCAAGGAGGAGGAAGGGACGGTCTCCTGGCTGCTGCTGTCGCTGTCCTGCTTTGTCACCAAGCCTCATGACACATATCTTGAACCCCCCCCCCCCTGCCCCGTCCCCCCCTCGCCCCCACCGACCCCCGTCCTCTGTTCTCTCACCTCCCTCACCAGGGCAAGCATCAGTCTGCCCCCCCCCCCCCTGCCCCTGCCCCGTCCCCCCCTCGCCCCCACCGACCCCCGTCCCCTGTTCTCTCACCTCCCTCACCAGGGCAAGCATCAGTCTGCCCCCCCCACCCCCCTGCCCCTGCCCCCTCCCCCGTCCCCCCCTCGCCCCCACCGACCCCCGTCCTCTGTTCTCTCACCTCCCTCACCAGGGCAAGCATCAGTCTGTTCTGGGCATAGACACCGCTCCCACAACCCCCCCACCCCCTCCCCTGCCCCCCCACTTCTGGGGTTGTTCTCCTGTTGGGTGTTCACACACACACACACACACACGTGTGGTACTGTGACTTGTGAGTTGTGAGTTGTGTCGGTGCACTGAGACATGATCGTCGCTGAAGCACTGAAAATCAGTGTTGTGTTTAAAAAAAAATTATTATTTTTTTTTTAAAAAGAAAGAAAAAAAGCTGGACAGGGTCAGAGAGTGGTGGAGAAGGAAAGGGTTTGGGGTGGGGTGGAAAGGGTGTGGGGGGGTTGGGGATAGGGAAGGGGTGGGGGCTTGTAACTGGGTAGAAAGAATTGTTAGAAAAACATGAATGTCTTTCTCCCTTTTTTTCAATTATTATTGACAAAAAACGCAAAAAAAAAAGAGAGAGAAAAAGAAGTATACAATTTCCAATTTTGGATGCTTTTGGCTTGGAATGTGGGCTTTTCTCTTTTTTTTTTTTTATTGATTTATTCATTTTTAAAATTCTGACTGCTTTTTAGAGTAGCGAATGGGGCTGATAGTTTTTGTTCTGTGATGCAGACGATTGAGGGTTAGATGGTTCTTTATTATTGATCCACTCAGTTGTTCAGGTGTTGTATGTCTCCGTCACTTTGCTTGGTATGTTTGTTCATACCTGGTTTATGTTTGCTCAGTGTTCTTTGACTTGAAGAAAAGTTGTGACATTGAAAATGAGAGCAGTGGAATCTTTTTTTTCTTTCTTTCTTTCCGCTTTTTATTTTATTTTATTTTATTTATTTTTCACTAAAGTAATATGACAGTAATCCATTTAACTCTCTCCATACGTACGGCAAAAGAGACGACGTTAACAGCGTTTCACCCCAATTACCATCATCAAAATATTGCAAGTGGAAGGCTCTTATACTGAAGAGGTGAATGTTGACAAAGAATACCACATTTCTGATGACGGAAGCTAAAGGTTGGGTCATTCAGACACCCACTGGACATCCGAGGGGTCTGTGTAGAGGAGAAGAGAGGACTGGCCGTACTGAGTGAGTTAAGCCTGGTAGGTACTTTGAAGGCTGTGTTAGTGTATAAACTGTCTCATCCTGATTTACATTCCAAGAGGATACATGAATACCTCCAAGTGTTCTTTTCTGTGCACAGTAGAATGTGTATTTTGCCCTCATAAATGCTCTTGGTAGTTGATTTTTTTCCCCCCTATTGTACATGAATATATAATTGTACTCAGGAGAAGTTGTGTATTGGAAAATGGGGGTGTGGGGTGTGGTGGGAGGTGGAATTTGTAAAATTGTTATATATTTATTTATTTTTTTTATTTAGATTTTTTTTACCAGTATCAGTTTACTTTACTGAATCTCACATAACTGGGAAATCCAGTCTGAAGAACTGATGAAGATTAGAAAAGAGAGAGAGAGAGAGAGAGAGAGAGATATTTATATATAAATACTTCTTTTCTGATGAGAGTTACTTTTTTAAGTTTATGCATGATATTATGGTAGTGATCAAATAATGTAGGTGTGACAAAACTCAAATAGCTTTCCAGAATCAGATGTGGGACCATTTGATTTACAGATTTAGTCAGTCAGCAATTGTTTGGATTAAAAGAAAGACGTAGACACCAGTCAGAAAAACTGAACAGTACACTCCTTCTTGTGTGGTTATACATGGACTTGATTTTAGAAACAAAATGATACGGTATACTTTTGTCCATGTCACCGTCACAAGCTGTTTAAGACAATCTTTTATGAAATCAGATTTGGGCTGTCTGGGTCATATGATGAAATTATAATCTAAAAAAATGAAAAAAATAGCAGAAAATGGTAAAGACAGTGATTAGGATTGAGTTCCCAGAAGGTGTAAAACTTCCTTGGATTGCATGCATTTACAAGCTTGTGTTTTAAAAAAAAAAAAAAAGTCATGAAACCTATGAGGAGAAATCAAATATTGTGTGCAATCATGTGGCGTTTGACATCGTAGTGAATTTTGAATCTTTTGTCCATGCCAATCCTTCTGTTCCATCAGGGGACATTTGTAGGCCATGTTTTGAGGCATGAATGTAGATCCTGTATGAGTCTGCTTTCTCTTTTATCCAGTCTCACCAAGTCAAGTGAACGTGCATTCTGTGAATGTTGTTTGGACGACCAAACCGGGTTCTTTTGTACCTTGACCAACTGGTGTTCCGTGAGAGAGAGTGGTTGTCAGCTCAGCTGCATTTATCAGATTTATTTGAATGACAAAGTTCTATATCCATTTCCATGAGATTACTCAGTCTCATCAACCAGTAGTTTTTGTTTGTTTTTTTCCAGTTTGAGTTACACTCCTGGTTTGATCTTACGAGTTACCAGTCAGTATCTATCAGAAGGAAAGTTGAGTGATTTATTATTATTTTTTATTCATTATTTAGTTACTTTTTTAAATTTTTGCTGAGCAATTATTGCTCCCATCATCAGAGTGAAAGCAGACTGATGTTCCCATGGTACTGGAACACACACACACACACACACACACACTGGTATACGTGCGCACACAGACACATTCAGACACAGATACACGCACACACTTGCCTGCTCGTGCAACCCTCTCCCCCACCTTCTCCCTGCAGCTACAGTACGCATTTTTTGCTTCAGTCCCTCACATCCCTGAACATGGGACGTTACATGGCTTCTGGTTACATGTTTTGTAACACTGACATCAGCTGTTTCTCCATGCTGCTATTTTGGCCCAGATCCAGAAAACAGTGGACGCTATTCTGTATGTAGAATGCAGCAAATTTCGGGGACACGACAATGTCTGTTTGTCCTTTTTTTTTTTTTTTTTTTTTTGTCTTTTGAATTTTTTTGTGTGTGTTTTTTTTGTGGTTTTTTTTGTAAAAGACAATCTAGATTTTTCAGCCACAGACTGACAAAAATGACACAGCAGTACTAGATAGGTAGTCTGTCCTGGAGAAAAAGGTATACACTGTGGGGCATGTTTGATACTTGCTGAAGGATGATTATTTTTAGGGTAGGGTAGGCTCTCTGGACGTGACAGGTGCTTTGGGTTTATGTTGCTTTTTATTTATTTATTTATTTTTTTAAGCAGATGTGGTATAGCTCATATGGATCAATCTGCACGCTTGGACTCCTTGAAACTAAAAGTTGGCAGGTTCTTTAAAGGTTAAAGAAAGAAGAAGAAGAAAAAACCACAGTTAAGTTTTTGGCAGTCTTGCAGTTTGTGTGACATGACATCCTGTCATAGACCTCAGTGCTTTCTGTCACCATAGTTCTATTTTTGTATTTTGATGTGCTGGATGTGATTGTGCTAGTAATACAGGTATGTGTGTGTGTGTGTGTGTGTGTGTGTGTGTGTGTATGAGTGAGTGTGTGTGTGTGTATGTGTGTGTGAGTGTGTATGAGTGAGTGAGTGTGTGTGTATGTGTGTGTGTGAGCAGTACAGTTGGCGTGGAGAGAGCTGTTCATTTGGTGGTGCCATGACAAGGTTACAAAACCTTTCCTCCTTTTTTTCCTGTTGGGAAAAAAATCATAAGGGATTTTTGTCTTTTATCATTTTTTTTTTTTAATCAAAGAAATGATCACAGTGTAAACACTAGTTTGTTACACATCCCAGTGGGGCCTGTTTTCCTTTCTCGGTGACTCGGGGGATGACTTTTTTTAATTTTATTTCATTGAACGGACCCTGCTGCCTTGTTTTGACCTGTGATGACGCTTGTAGAGAGATGGGTGCACAGCAATAAGTGTCGGCTTCTGTGGCTGAACGTTCAGTGTCAGTGACACTTTCCTGGGTTGGTACTCTTTCCTTCCTGCTTCATTGATAAAGGTGAATTGCCGTAGAACTGATGCCAAATTCACATTTGAAGAAAAAAAATTTGCCTCAACTGTTTTGTTTTTGTGTACTAAATTCATAGACCAAAATTTCACACAGACTTTGCAGCAAAGCGTTTCTTTGTGCAAGAGAGTGAAACTTATGACTTTGCATGCAGATTTTACCGATCTCTGGGCATCCTTTCTTGGCTGAGGCAGTGTTTGACGAGATCCACCTCTACGAGGTTCATTACTTGAGCAAACTGCTCCCATGTTAGCCGCATGTATTACCTGAAGAGATCCCCTCCCAACCAAGTTCCTGGATGAGGTTGTTTAGGAGCTTCAGAGTGTTGTTCACCAAGATTTTATGCTTCCTTTTCCCATTTCTTCTTCCGTAGAAACAGGAATGCTTTCAAAACTCTGAATTTTCCATAGTGCATACGTAGATTGTACTGGTGCCATGGTTTCAATCAAAAAACTGGCAGGCAGATTTTGTGTTTGTGGATGAGGGGCTTTTTTTTTCTTCTTCACATTAATTCTTTGCCTGTGAATTTTGCATCATTTCTTTTTCTGGATCTTTGGAATTCCACCTGAAGAGATAGCTGCTTTTGTTGAAGGAGAGTGAAAAACAGCATCCAATGATTGATGGGTCTGTGATGATGTCGCTACCTGTTGTCCATATTCAGTTTGACTTGATGTTGTCAGTCTGTGTATATTGGGTCGTGAATGAGTACTATTTATGAGTGCATCGAGTGAGTGGATGGATTTCAGTCCATCGGGGTGTCAGAAGTGACACCAAGAAAACGCTGTACATTTGTAGGATTATTTATATCTGGAGACTTGTTTTTCCGATGTGATTATTATTTTGACGAAGTAGTATTTGGGTGTGCTTTTCAGTATGTTCTTTTTGACAGTCAAGGAACTTTGAACAGTTAAGGAGCTTAAGGATTAAAAGTGTATACTAATGTCAAGACTTAAAATGTGAAAATGAAAAACAAAAAGCAATGATAGTAGAATGCACACCTCTGCTTGTGACCAAAGCCCTCCTCCCCACTTTCCTTCCTTTTCCTTTCCCCTGTTCATATGTTTTGAGGCCCAACACTCGGCTCATATCACAGATTGACATAAGTTTACATTTGGGCCAACAGCAAAGTGAGAGCTGTATCATCAGTGGTTTCTCCAGTCAATGTTAAATCATTTACTGCTTAGTCTTTTGTGAAGGACTATGACTCTCAAACTAGGAGGCAAAATTGCACTGGCTCTTAATGCTGCAGCCTTGTGGGCTAGTTGGCCTTTGGGAACCATCCCAACACCGACTGTCCTAAAACCCTCTTGGCTGAGAGAGTGGGGATGTAACTTGGGCAAGACACTCTCCACTATAACCAAATTCTCGCCCAAGTAGTCGGAACAGCAGTTGCCTCCTCTGCTGTTCTGATGGTCATAGTCGGACACGACTGACTATTATATATATATATATATACATATGTTCTGTACAGTTCCAGAGAGGGGGGGGGGGGGGGGGACCTGGGAGTGGAGAAAGAAGAGACCTTTAGTTTCTCTCCTCTGCCTGATTCCACTGATACCTTGTCCACGCACAGTGGTGGTGTATTTTACGTGTGCTTGCTCATGATGATTGTATGACAGCCAGAGGAAGCAGGTGCTGTCCTGACTAGCTGGGCTAGAGTTTGATTGTAGTTTAGAGTGTCGCCACGATAATTACTGACAGTGCAATGTTATGTGTGATGAACCCTGGATGTGTTCCTTTCTAGGTGAAGCGGAAGGGACAGACTGATTCTGTGTACTGTTGTTGTTGTTTTTCTGCCCCATCATCTGCACTGTTTCAGTGGCATTGCTCCACCGCTGCTCATTCAGAGTCCCCCATTCACGGCCACACCCAGGTTCATCTGTTGCTGTCCCAGTGCTGGCAGTCTACAGGGAACGTGTGTGTTTTGTTGTGTTTAAAATCAGTGGAGGTTGAAAGTTGTGCACTTTGTCAGACAAAACCTGTGGAATAATGTCTGGGTTTTTTTCTTTTTCTCTTTCAAGAAAAGATTTTTTTTCAGTGCAGGCCTTAGATAGCACGCGTTGACAGTGCTTCAGTATGCTTTGATGTGTTTGCCTGCGGACAAAAACCATGCGTGTACAGATACATTGACTGTGCAGAGTTTAAATTCTGCTTCACAGTCAGAAGTGTGATTAATGGGGGCCAGACTTTAGAGGCACAACGATAGATTAACTTTTCATCTAATTTGCTCTCTCTCTCTCTCTCTCTCTCTCTCTCTCTCTCTCTCTTTCCCTTTAATTTTTCATATTTAGCTGCAGTCAAGTTCTTTCTGTTTTTATTTTGAATTTATTAAAAACAAATCTTAAAATTTGTATGTGAATAGATTGACGACCTGGAGTGTGTTTGTGTGTGTGTGTGTACGTGTTCAGCTTTTATATTGGTGTTTTATCAGCAATGCTTGTGCTATACAAATCGAGCAGAGCAGGGCGACGTAGTATCACAGAAATGAAATGTTTCCAGTCATATTCTTTAAACAGACATCACACACAGGTTAAAGAATTTTGATATATATGCATTTTGGTTGTGTTGTTGACATTTAGAAGTTCAGTTTCTCAATACAGTCCTCATTTCCATATGTATCTCTCAGAGATTGATAAAAAAAAAGAAGAAAAAATGAATACAGTGGTATTTCAATTTCTCAACACAATTCACACATCCTCCAAGTAAGAATGCACACCTATGTGGACACAGACTTAAAATGTCTATGCACATTGAAATGGACATTGGTGATCAATTGACAGTTTGATAGTGGCTCCTATGTTGCTAACGTCTTGACGTGTGTGCGTATATGTATTGTCAGTGCGCACATCTGAAGTATAGGAATGATGATTTTTAGCAGTCATACACGAATGTTGTGCACTTCATTTTGTTCTGCTCCTAAGCACAGTCACACACACACACACACACACACACACACACACACACACACACACACACACACACACACACACTCTCTCTCTCTCTCTCTCTCTCTCTTTCTCCAGGGCACTTTCACAGACAGTACACTACATTCACACACTGAGCAAATTTGTGTGCAAGTGCTGAATCATCTAAACAGTCTGTGGATGTTGCATTGTGTGCATGATTTAAGATGCTAGCAGGGGGGGGGGAGATGTGACGATAGTAGACATGGCCAGTTTTCTGCGTTGTTGTGGTTTATAGGACTGATCCTCCTCAGTTAGAAAATATTTTTAAAATTATTAGTTGTTTTGACGGAAAGCATTATGAGCACGGTCCTCTACCAGGGCGTCTTGCCATAGGTTTCACTGCAGCTGATTTATTAATGCTCACATCTTGTAGCTGGTTTGATTTGTTGTCAGTCTGGCCACTGGGGTTGTATTGTATTGTGTTGTGTTGTATAAATCTTGTCACAACGGATTTCTGTGTGTGAAACTTGGACTGCTGTCCTAAGTGAGAGCGCATTGCTTTGGTACAGCACCACCCATATATATTTCTGTCTGCAAGTGGTATTTGTTTTACGATTTGTTTGATGATGGGCACCAATGGTCGAGACCTTTACCAGTGTCTCCAACATCCCTCGTTACAATTGACCAGCTTTCATGTAGCATGTTTGTTTGGTGTCATATACTGTACCATGTCAAACTGATGCAAACTAGGCCTATTGGTTTGCTCTGCTTGGCCAAATTTCGCGCGGCTAACAGTGAAAAGACGGGCCCACCCGCTCTCAGCCAATCAAACGCCTCTAAAAACTATAAGCGCTTAATCATTCCTTTGGCCAAGGCTGTCCACGCCATCTTGTCAGGTTTACGCTCTGTCTCGTCTTACGCTTTTTTCGGCTATTCAGCGTATCCTTTTGGCCTTATTTTGTTGCATGCGGCTTGTGTTTATTGTATTCTTACATTCTGTGTACTCGATTCGACTCGGCACCCTCGATTCGTTCGATTTTTTCTGCCTCTAAGTCGATCCTGTCTTTCCTTTCTCTGTTGGGGGTCGGATTTTCGCTGGGTGCCTAAGCGCGGGTTCCATGCCTCGTGTGCCATACCACGAAGGCAGGGGATCATGATGCTGGGATTGAGACTCGGTAAGAGACTCTCCCAGGCCCGGAGCTCATGATTCCTCCCGATACGGACCGCGGCGATGCGTCGTTAGACGCTGATCGCGGAGGCGACTTTCGTACCAGTAAAACGGTCATGAAGGGGACCGGGGGGAAAGAGGTACGAGCGTCGCCTCCCGAGGTGTCCCAGCGCGAGGCAGGGAGAAGGGTGAATGGCAAGTCATCTCCGTGCTGTGGGGACTCGCAGCTAGGCGCGGACTCCCAAGGGGAGGCCGCGCACGGCCATTACCCGGGTCCCCACTCGGAGACGGCCCTCACGTGCCCCATTGTTGTTCCCCCTCCTCCCTCCTCTGTCGACCCCCCTCCCCCACCTCCTTTTTTTGGGGGGGGAGAAAAATTTGGTTCCGGGGGGGGGATCTCTACTTTGCCCACCCCGGGCCAAGCCACCCCAGTCTCCCCACGGGAGGGGATTCGGGGCGCGTGGCAAGCGAGACCTTTACCAGTGTCTCCAACATCCCTCGTTACAATTGACCAGCTTTCATGTAGCATGTTTGTTTGTTGTTGTTGCCTCTGACAGTGGGAATGCCTAGTTATGATGAGACAGTATGCAGGGCATGTTTGAATGTAGGTGTCAGTCAGAAAAGTGGTGTCAGTGGACAAGGGTCTGTGCAGATACATGCAGCCGAACTACGCTGTTGTGTCTTTGAGGTGATGGACGTTTCTGTGGGCGGGTATCATCCAGTGTGTTTTTGTTGTTCTTGTTTTTGTTTTTTTCCCTTTTGCTGAAACAAGGTGCTTTTGTGATTGGTTATGGGCTTGGTGTGCATGTGTGTGTGTGTGCGTGTGTGTGTGTGAATTAAGGCTTTTCCTTCAGCTGCACTGTTTTGTTAGGCTGTGTGTTCATGAAGGTGGTTGCTGGTATGGGAGAGGGGATGGGTTGTATTGGTACCTTTTTTTTTTCTTTTGACCAAAGGTGTTTTGTCAGCTTTATTGTGAAGTCAAAAACTGAAATAATCTTTTCCATGTCTGTATATGTGGTTGTTGATTATTGCTCTTGATTTTTGTTTATAATGCATGCAGAAAATGTTTTGTTGTTGTAATCCCAAGTTCATTTTACCATAGGGCTTGTCAGAATTGTGTGTGCATGTGTGTGTGTGTGTGTGTGTGTGTGTGTGTGTGAACATAGCATTACCATTGTAAAAATGACAAAGAAGTACAACTTCATTAAAGATACATTTATAATGGAGCTTATAGTGATTACTTTATCAATGAAAACAGATCTGTTTGTTATGGTTTGTTCCAAGGAATCCTCAGGAAATGGAGGCAGATTTTTTTTTTCTCAAGTTCATGCACTTGCTTCTCCAGCAAAGTAGATAACATGTCTTTTATAAAGTGTACTGAATTGTGCACAGTTCACATGTAGTTAATTTTTTTCTGTCTTTAGTTTGCAAATGATTTGCATGGTAGAAGGGTAAATAGAAATACCCTATGCAATGTGTCATAGAGATTGAAACTGTTATTTCTAGTAAGTGTCAGCTGTCAACATAATGCATTCAGAGTTGATGCTTGTCCACAGGGCATTTGCAAGCTGTTTGGGTTTGTTTTCCAGTCATAGATTCACTGGTTCTGGTGGTAAGAGACCTGGCATAGACAGAACAGTTGAATTCTTATACACTACCCAAAACTGTGCCACGTAAGTTGACGTTTGGACTCTGTTGTGCAGTACGTTCCAGTGCTGCTTGTTTTAGGGTGACGTCTTCATCCACAGTGGATGACACTTCTGCTTGTCTGAGTCCAGATTGACGGAAGTGAAGGCTGGCAGTGTGCTTTCCGACCCTGACACACACAAGAAGTAGAACTAATCTCATGTAGAGTCTGATCTGGTAATTAGTCCGCTCCGCCCCGCACAGTTTTCTTTCAGCCATCACAAACCACCGAGTCAAATGTAAAGGTACTGTGAAAGGAATTGGAAATGATTTGATTCGGAAGAAGACTCAACTCCTGTGAAAGAGGGGCCACTTTTTATTTTATTTGATGATAAATCTTTGAGATATTTTTTTCTCCCAGCTTTATAAAATGCAAGAATGCTGGAGGCAACATGGCTGTCAAAATTGTCCAATAGTTACAAGAGTGGGTTAGAAAAAAGAAATAAAAGAAAAAAAAAGAAAAAAATCCAACAAACATAAAGCTGTTAAAATAAAGAAGTTTCCATTTAATCCTCTCTGTGCTCGGCTAGTCCTGTGCTGTCCTGTCTGAAGCTGGCAGACAGTTCAGATGTAGACAGGATGTCAAAGTTTTCTTTGATTCTCCTCAGAATTTAATTTTCTGTTTCTGTTGATTCCTTGGTTATAGTGGTGAAGACTGTTAATTTAAGATTGTGATTTGATTTCATCTGTTCATTCATGTACTGTTTGCTTGCTGTCGGAAGATCTGTGGCTGTCGGAAGATCTGTGTTGCAATCGAATCTTTCACTCTGCCCGTGTTTGTGGTGTGTGGCAGTTCAGAAATCCAACAGTACCTGGGTACGATTGTTTTCCAACAGTTTGTAGGTATGCTTGTTTTCAACAATACATGGGTATAATTGTCGGTTTTTTTACCTGTTGAACAGGGCTTTTGTTCCCCGCTTGTTGAACAGACGGTGTATATTTTTTTCTAGTCCAATGTGAAAAATGATATCCATGTTAGTGCAGGACCTGACCAATGTGTGAATCAGTGCAATCAAAATGTCCAGTTTTTGTAGACCCTAGTGGAATGTGAGTTTTTAAAAGCACTGTCAGTGTCAGAATATTACTTGCTTTATGTAAGTTTGTATAAGATGTGGATAATTTTATTTGCATTATGTAACTTTTGTGTAAGATGCGGAGAATATTATTTGCTTTTTGTCGCATTGTGCATGATGTGGTCAATCAGCATTTGTGTGTATGTGGTGGGTGTGTGTGTGTGCGCACGTCTGTGTGTGCGTGCGTTTGTGTGCATGTTTTTCCTCTGCAAAATTTGTACTTGATTTGATCAGTATTTTTGCTCTTTTGTTTCGTCAGTTGATTATGTTACTTTGGTTACCCCTTATACAGTTTGAGTATTAATCATTTGTGATGGTTTCCCTTTGTTTGTTTGGGGCGCCAGTAAGTCTGGTGACTGTGTCCATCACATGTGACCTCTGTGATCAAGTACACCAAAATCAGGTATTCTTAAATTCTTATTCACACCTGTCTCAAGTCAGCTGTTTTGTGTTTGTTTTTTTATAGAAATTTTATTTGTCTGTTTTTGTTATAAATTTTTTTTTAAGACATTGAAAAATATCGTCCATTAGATGTGAAATGGGAACATACACCCCAGGATCAAGAAGTGGTTGATTTGAATGTCCATTTTCTTTGGAACAGGGACACAGTCTCAATAATGTTGACAGATTCTGAAGCCCGTGGAAATGGTCTCAATAGTTTTTGCATGGATTCTGACCGCAGACATTCTTGGTAAGTTGTCGCAGTTTTCAGCAACTCGCTGGCTATTCCAGTTGATGAAGTGCTCAAGGGATGCAAGCAGTGTTAACATTTGGACAGAGTGGGCTGAATGTTTTGTTTTGTCAAGGACAAAGAACAGTTTTTGCACAGGTTTCAACACAAAAGTTTTATCTGTGCTGATGAATATCTGTGTATAATATATATAAAAGGAAAAATCCGTATTGGTTAAATTTAAAGCTTTCTAATAATTTGAATGGATAAGATTATAAAGGGCCAAAAATATGCAGGATGCAGAAAAGAATATTTATATTGTAATACACCAATACTCTTTAATTTCCTGAAAGTTTACATGTTGCATTGTCATAGGAGAATAATGTACTGGTTGTTTAAAGTGGTAAATGCCTTAGGTGATGGCATGTTAATGTTTCAATCATTCAGTGATTTTGTTTGTTCATCACAACTGTCTTTTCTTCTGTCAGTTCGGATACAATTAAAACTTTCATATAAAAAAAAGAATAAGAATTCTTCTCTCAGAGTCGATATTCAGAAATATTAAAATAGAATATTTTTTAGTGTTTCACAGCTTAAATTTTGAGAAACTTTCTCTTTCGTAAGCCTGTGTAAAGTATGCTTTTGTGTTTGACAGAGTGTCCTGGTGCACTACGTTCGTTGATGTTTATTGTGCAACTGGTTTTTCAATCAATATACAGTATCTTGGAAAGGTCGTCATGTGTGATGTCCTTTTTTTGCTCCAAGATTGCTTCCTGTGAGAATGAAGATTCTCTCTCTGTGTCACAGACACACACTCCGAGCTGCTTCCTGTGAGAATGAAGATAGTCTCTCTCTCTTTCTCTCACACACACAGTTGCTTCCATTGAGAATGATGACTTGTCTCTCTCACACACAGTTGCTTCCAATGAGAATGACGACTCAGTCTCTCTCTCTCTCACACACAGTTGCTTCCAATGAGAATGATGACTCAGTCTCTCTCACACACAGTTGCTTCCAGTGAGAATAAAATCACTCTAGTCTCTCTCTCACACACAGAGTTGCTTCCAGTGAGAATGATGACTCAGTCTCTCTCTCAGAGTTGCTTCCAGTGAGAATGAAGACACCCTAGTCTCTCTCTCTCTCACACACACAGTTACTTCCAGTGAGAATGATGACTCAGTCTCTCTCTCAGAGTTGCTTCCAGTGAGAATGAAGACACCCTAGTCTCTCTCTCTCTCTCACACGCACACACAGTTACTTCCAGTGAGAATGATGACACTCTCGTCTCTCTCTCTCACACAGTTGCTTCCAGTGGGAATGAAAACACTCTAGTCTCTCTCTCTCTGACACAGAGTTGCTTCCAGTCAGAATGATGACACTATTGTCTCTCTCTCTCTCACACACCGTGTTGCTTCCAGTGAGAATGATGACTCTAGTCTCTCTCTCTCTCACACACAGTTGATTTCAGTGAGAATGATGACACTCTAGTCTCTTTCTCTCAATCACACAGCCACAATGGAGACTTAACAGACTTGTCCAACAACTCCTTTCCATGTCTGCCATTGTTAAAGGTCCTATGGCTGTGTTTTCAGCGACCATGGCAATGAACTCGCATCCAGTGGCCAGGGCTTGGCATAGGAAGGAGAGTCCCAATTCTCGCCTGCCGCAGTTTTAACCTCCCCCAACCAAAGTAAGGTACCCATTTACACCTGTGTGGAGTGACGACAATATGAGTAAAGTGCCTTTCCTGAGAACACAACAACCTGCTGAAACGGGGCCCTTGAAGCCAGTCACTGATGAACACTGGGTGAACACCACCACAGCCATTGTGCTAACACCACAGCTGACCACAGGCATGGGCAGTATCAATGTCTAGAAGTGACAGGAAACCAGACTTGGGTCACTAAAATGGGGAGTTTGTATTAAACTCAGTTTGGTTCAATATACTATACCATGTCAAACTAACAAACTCCCTGTTTGGTTCAATATACTATACCATGTCAAACTAACACAAACTCCTTGTTTGGTTCAATATACTATACCAGGTCAAACTAACACAAACTCCCTGTTTGGTTCAATATACTATACCATGTCAAACTAACAAACTCCTTGTTTGGTTCAATACTATTGTTTGGTTCAATATACTATACCAGGTCAAACTAACACAAACTCCCTGTTTGGTTCAATATACTATACCATGTCAAACTAACACAAACTAGGTCTATCGGTTTGCTTTGACCAAATTTCGCCGCTCTCCGAGCACTAAAACGCCTCTGCCAAACCTGTGGTCTCCTCAGCCAATCAGTACGCTTCAGTTTTCAGAGTGAATCTTTCCCATGGCCATCGCTCACAAAGCCAAGCTTTAGATACTTGCTTGGTTTTTGTCACAAGCAGGGTGAGGAGGGCCACAGACTTTGGGATCATTTTTCTCATTTTGTCTCAAGACAATTCAATATTTTGTAATGAGGATGACGATGTTGCTACAGAAATCATTCAGGTTTGAAGCATTTTCTCGACTTGAAGATGATTCATCATATAATGAGGATGAGTGTGGTGATGCTGCTGCAATGGAAGTTATTTGGGACCGAGGCAACATGAAACTATACTTGAGCTTCATTTACATCAATGTTAATCAGGCCTCTGATACTGTGGTGTTGGTCAGCAGCACCTGACGTATCGGTAAGACGTACATGGTTTTATCTTTGAGAGAAGCACTCGACTACTGGCAGGATCAAGCAGAATGCAACTTGTGTTCTGTTTGCCCTGAAAACACACCACAGCCGCGAACAATCTTTGCAGGATTGACTGTGTGGTCTCAATCTTTCTGTTATAATTTGAGCTCCTGCACAACCCAACAGCTGGAAGGATCCATTCAAGACTGAAAAATCCCACACAGTGGTTCAAACCTCCCCAAGTCCATGACACTAACCACTTCACCTCAGTGGCTGGTGCTGCCTAACTGACACACTGAACATTTGCCATCTAAAGCACTGAAGGAAATCATATGTAAGTAGGTTTTCAAATGACGAAAATGTTTCTTTCAACAGCTGACAAACTGAACATTGCAATGTCAGTAACTCATCCAGCCGACTGTTGCAGTGAAAGGAAAAAAAAAACAAAAAAAGGATAAAGAAACAGTGTTTACTAATGGAAAATTAATGCTTTCTTTCAACAACTGATCGACTGAATGCCACAGTGTTTGTACCTCATCCAAACAACATAAAAAAACAGAAGAAAGAGAAAAACTTGCAAGAAACTCGAGAAGCCCAAAGAGATAACTGCAGTTTATTTTAGAATTAACACATGAGTATCACTAGCATTTCATTTTCATCAGGAAAAAAAAAAAAAAAGTCTCTCAGCTCTGCACACAGACTGAACACGGCGACTACAGACAATAAAGTACAGAGGGGTGGGGAGAAACAAAAAGACAACCTCCATCCGCAGGTAAACACAAAAGTGAGGCAACTACATCAAGCAGGAAACACTGAGTAATACAAGTATTCCGTCACTGTCATAAATTATCATCATCATCCAACACAGAATGAGAGTGGTGGTAGCAGTGGTGATAAATGGCTTTAATCCTTCCCCTCATCAACAGGTGACGCTGCACACAATGTCAGAGAAACGCACACGGCATGGTTAGCTCATGGACATGAGAAACAGAAAAACGGATGTACACTCCTGCAGTATAACTGCAGCAGACTATCCCTCTCCTTGGCTGGAAAGAGGGGTGGGGGTGGGGGCAGAACACTGGAAGAAAAGGAGAGATTGGGAGAAAAACACACGCACACTCAAACACTCTCTTTTCCTGATTTCGTCACCTTCAAACGTGCAACATTGAAGAACGGGGAAGACGGGCGGAACTGAAAGAGCTCTTCCCATCTTTACTCCCTGTGGGGTTGTCTAACGACGTACGTTAAAGAGCTGACCGACACACACACCACAAAATGTCATTGCAACCCCACCATACTCCACAATCGTGATACCGACACTTTTTCACCTGAATACACCACATAAGCAAATCTTGAGTACTGTTTCACACCACCATCTCACAGCAGTTTGCAGCAATGACTCCGTGACACAGAATGTGCAGGTGACGATGGGGTGAGGGAGTTTTAAAACTCAAATGGTTACAAAAAGACTGGAAAGTAACACTACGATAAAAGGTCCATAAATTATCTCAAAGAGGTAGAAGCAATAAACAAGAAAAGCAATGACTGGAAAAAAACAAAAAAAACCCATTACAATGCATATGACAAATTATCTTGGATTATCCACACTTAGTGCTTAAGTTGCGGCCGCTCCAACTTTATCTCTTTATGATCAATATTTTTGTTGTGCCTACTCCAACTAACTCTTTATGACTAATGTTTATGCTGCTCATTCCCTCTCTGTGGGAAATCCATGCAGGTTCTTTAACTACACATTGCTGCTAGATAAAAAAAAAAAAAAAAAAACCCAACAGAAAACCCCATCATTTTTCTCACCATGCAAGGTGCAGGTCTATCCTGGTCAACAATCATTACACTGAAAACAAGGTCAATCCCAATGACTGAAGAGGCCTATCAAACTTACAAAGCTCAAAGCAACATAGTGTACCTCCAATCTGAATGGACAGTGTCGTGTCGTCTGATGCCTTAAAGTGTTTTCTTACCTTTAAAACTGCAGGGCATACCTCAGTCCATGCTGGTATATCTTTAAATCCTAAAACTGTTGTTATCATAATGAGAATTCTTTGCCTTGTTTCCATCTGTCTTCTCAGTTCTGAAGCAAAGGTAAAATGAATATGATCAGTGAACAGAAAAACGAAGAGGAACTTGTGTTAATGTGTCAATATTCAACTGGGAAACAAAAAGGGAGAAACAGATAAGGGAGATGATGGTTAAAGGTTGGTAAACACAGAAAGTAACAAATTGTGGAAAATGAGCACACGCCATCAAGCACTGACTTTTATCTAAGTACACGAACCTGTCAATAACAATCTTTTCCTCAGCTAATCCCAGTACTGAAGTGGGTCAAAGAAATAAATGCAGCAACTGCCAGTGTTCAGCTGTAGGACAGACTGAAGAACAGAATACTGAGGCTGAAGACTGACCATGCTCAACCACACCAAGACAAGTTCAGTGCCCAGAGACTGACCATGCTCAACCACACCAAGAGAAGTTCAGTGCCCATTTTGTATCTCTTGTATCAGATGAGAAGCCTAGCAATCGGTAACTAGATGTTAGAACAACAGCAAGTGATTAGAGACAAAAACTAAGAACCTCCCTCTTAGACAGCGAGATTATCGTCCTGAAATTCAACATAAAGAAATACCTCCATGCAAATTATACTTTTACATTGGGGAGAGGGGAAAAAAACCCATGAAGATGCTGGGGAAGAGAAGACATCTGCCATTTACTCTGCATGATTATTTAAGCTCAATGATAAACACTGCCAGATTTCTGATCCATGAAGTGCATTTAGATGTAAACTCTAAGCTCCACATTGTCAGGACGATCAAGAAAAGTAAAAAGCAACCAGAGCCGAGCCTGAACTGACTTTCAACGCCCAGCCAGCTTCCATAGCTTTTCAGAATCAATGAATGCACGTCACTTTTATTACTGATGCATGCAGATACGCAGCATGCAAGGGACAAAATGAGGTAACCGATGAATGTATGTCATTGTGTTGATGCCTGCAGGCAGCACGCAACACACATGAGGTCCACAAGAAACTGAAAATGATCATCATCATTTCTTACATCCATGTTTTTTTGTGTGTTTTTTTTTTCCATGGCCATACTTTGTGAAAACCTACCAACACAAAACCAGAGCGTTCTGCTCCTGAAGAATTCCTACAACACCGGCCAATAACGTAACTGGGGCTGCTTATATACAAATCAGAAAATGCACGGCACGACGCACACATCACCCCCCACACAGACCAACATAACCACAGCATCAACTCTGCGCAAAGCACACCGAGGGAGAAGAAAGAGGCTGATGGCCGATGACACGATGACTGTGAGGTGGACAGAACCAGACACGCTGTGAAGAGCTGGCATGAGGGGCAAGCAGCCTGGTGACAAAAGCGCTGGATTAGTGACTGCTAGCCAGCCAGCCAACCAACACACCTACCCTAACATCAACAGGATACACCGTGCGCAAACACGTTAGGTTAGTATCACATCACCACTGACTCTGCCCGTGTGTTGGGGTGACTTCTCACTCTCCCTCTTTCCTTGCACACACACACACACGCACATGCACACACTCGTGCGCACACGCATATAATGACTGAAAATGCAGGTCAGTTCTGATTTCCACAGATATAACCGAACGAGCACACAAAAACATATGGAACTCCACGAGAATAAAAGGGTGTGAACAGATATTAATTATACCATGTTATGTATAATACATACATGTGTGTATATATATATAAACATGACTATACACGAAAACAAGGTACAAAAAGAAAAAAAATCAGGCTGAAAAGCACAAAACTGGAAAAAGCATGTAAAGAGAAGGTGAAAGGGTTGAAGAACTGAGACCATGCACAATTATGCATAACAGCATAAAACTTGACGCACAAAGACGTGCCATGATCAGCCTACAGCATCAATCTTTTTCTCACTGCCTGCTCCAAGTTATGAATAACGATAAAGAGAGAAAACAAATCTGTCTCGGTTTATTTAATACAAGCAGCAAACATTTAATCGATGGGATTGATACTATGGCGAAAATTATTGAAAAAAAGCTCCACACAAAAAATTTCATTCAGGCAAAAGCAAAAAATAAAACACAGTAGCAACAATAAATAGTAATAACCATATAATCATTATAATAATCATGGGAAAGATCACAACACAAAATCCACATGCAGTAATAAAAAAAGATCCTGAAACTGTGGGAGAAAACTGAAAACCTTGTAATTCATTACAAATGCAGACAGTTGCATGACTGATATCTCCGAGCAAGGTTTGTTAAACGGGCACGGCAAATGACCAAAGAAACATTTTGTGGTTACACCTGTTCTGCCCTCCCAATTCTCAATACAAAAAAATATGAAACTTTATCAAGTTGTTACACACAATCAGGGGAAGCCAACATCAAAGAATTCTGATAATTTTCAAACTGATTCCAAACTCGATTATTTTCCCATCCCTTTGAAAACGGATTATCATTTTTTTTTTTTAAACCTACTTACGCTGCGCAAAGCTTCTAACCAAATCCAGACTTCATATATTCCCTGTTCTGAAACAGAAAATTTAATCTTTTAACTCATTTACACAATTCAACTAACGTAAAATGCAGTAAATATCCATATCATATTAATAATCACCAATTTTACATCTTTCTACAACACGTGATATCCTACCACAATGCATCTACATTTGAAACACACAAATTAACATTATGCATAATTTCACTCAGGTACCTTCCAATTTTTTTTTATTTTTTTTTAACTGGCCAATGCAAATGTGTGCAATAGGTTTATCTTTGCAGCAGAATGAACTTTCTAAAAATCGGCCACCTAAATTATGAACGCATATTACTGACTTAACTACATACCCAGCCTGTGTAAAACCTTTTCTCGGCGAGAAAAACAACAGCATCTCAAGGGCTTCAACTCCTGCTAATGTTGGCTGTAATGATTCCTGGATGAGTAATGTGGTTTACTTCTGTACAAAACTAAAAAGAGAAAAATCAACATATTGCAGTCTGTTGCCATTTACTACATCTTTTGCCCATGCACAGATACCAATGTCTGATAGACAAGTAGTGCACCACAGACAGGTTCTGGTATGTCTGTCTTGTGCATGAACTGAAAAATAAAATAAAATAAAATAAAAATAACCACCACTGTCGCTCTCTTATCAACTTCAAAACAACGAGATTCCAACATCACTGTATTTTCAGTTTGAGTCTGCATCTCAGATGTGTTGTTTCCAAAAGTAAACAGTAGTGTTGTCTGTATGACGCCATGATCATCAAAGTGAATTAACAACTCAATAACAAATGCAGGCTTAATATGTAACAGTCTGCTAAATGAAGAACAAACAAACACTAAACTGATGTTGTTCCTATTATATGTTATCAATCTTAATGACAAAGCTAAAAAGGTTGACAAACTTGACATGAAAAAAAAAAATCAAAAATATAAATGAACTGAAGATCAACTGTGGAATACAATCAAAAAGATATCTGAAAAATAAACATTTTCCCCACACTCTTTTCTGGCAATAAAAACAAACAAACAAAAAACACACAAAAAACCGAAAAATAAGATCTCTCTCCATACAATGAAAAAAAAAGAGAATAATTTTTTACATCACAGTCAATATCTGACACACAGGATAAAATAAAAAGGGAAAGAGGAGGGGAGGGGGAAGGCTGAGAAAAAGAAACAGGGGGACAGGTTTCAAAGTGGGGTTTTCTCACAAGGATGAAAAGAGAGAGAGAAAAATAAACCAACCAGGCGTCCAGTGTCGTCTCCCTGACAAACAGCTATCACCCCACGAACACCACCCACCGTGCAGACCACTCTGACAACCCACCCTACCCCTCTTTCCACTCACACCATGCTCTCTCTCTCTCCACACACACACACAGACTCTGGTGCCCACTGAAAAATGACACACACAAACACACACACAGAGAAAAACACAAGTCAGGAGGGTGGAGAACGAAGGGGAGATGGGACTGAAATAGAAAACAGGTGGAGATAAATCCCGACAAACTGAAGAAAAAAAGAAAAGGAAAAAAAGTCAGAAACCAACATCAAAGCAAAGCAAAAGAACAAATCAGGAGAGGGGGGAGGGATGAATCTAACTCAACCATGAGGAGCTGATACCATCTCACACACACACACACACAAACAAAAAACCAAAAAAAAACAACAAACAACCCAAGCTGATGACTGAACTATTGTGATAAACTTTTTACAAAGACATGAAACCCACAGGAAAGGAAGAAACAGAAAAACAAGTGTGGCTGATGGGAATGAGAGGAGGAGGAGGAGGAAGATGTAGGAAAGAAAGTGGGGCAAAGGGACAGGTAAGATAAAGATGACACACTGTCCACCCCAGAAAGGGGCAGAACAGGGGTGGGGGGTGGGATGTTTTTAAGGGGGGTTGGTGGGGGAGGGGTGTGGGGGAGTCAGAGAGGAAAAAAGGGACACACAGTGTCATTTCTATGCAACACAAACAGCTGCAGGCTGGCACACTGGCAACGGCAACATTTGTCAGGGGAAGCAGGAAAGGGGGGAAGGCGAAGGAGGGAGAGATAGAGAGGAGGAACCCCCCTCCACCGCCCCAAGAGCCCTCCTCCCAACCCCTACCCGCACCCTTTCTAGTCGCTCGTCGCGCTGCTGTCGTGGTACATGGTGACGGTGACAGCGAGTGAGAGGAAGGAGGTGGGAGGCAGCGTTAAGAGTGGCCGCCGCCCCCGATCTTCTTGTTCTTGTTGTTCAGCTCTAAACGGTCCAGCCGTTTCCACAGCTCCTCGCGGTCCTTCTCCCTCTTCTTCTCCCTGTAACCAACAACAACAACACTTGGGAGCTGCGCTTGTACCGAACTTTTCAGTCTCTTCAAGACAACATTTTTCTCAAAATTATGTTTTATCTGGCATGTTTTACTGTGACCCACTGGTGAAGACTCTGGACAAGTGTCTGATGAATGTCCTGTGGATACTAGCACTCTGAGCAAGCAAAGAAATCAAAAGTAGCTGAGGCAAGTACCCTCCCTTGGTATATTACCTCCCTTGTGTTTACACACGCAGTGTCCTCTGTGTCCAGCAGTCACCGTCCTTTCCAGACCCTGTGCTCCCAAGCGGCTGAGTTTTTTCTCTCCCTCCACATGTTCTTCCATTCTGTGTTTTCACGGACTCCTTGTTGCATGTTACCATGTCTTCCAACAGGACCGTTCTTGAATTAGAACCCGTCACCAATTGATGACACCCAGTTTAAGAAAATAGTTACTGCCTCTATAAAGTCTTTCTTTTTTCTTTTCTTTTTTTTTCCCGAAAGGAAATACTGTCATTCGAATTGTCCTTCCATCAAGAAAAGCACACAGCACCAGATAAAGATAATCATGTAGGATTTCAGACAAAAATCCAGTTTTGTTTGCCATCCACTGAAAATCCAACAAAAATTATATGATGCAGCATCATTTTATAACTTAATTTTATGCACCCTCTCAGATAGGACATTTTTTTCACATCATTTATGGACATAGTATTCAGCACTCAGATTTCTGTAGAAGTGTTTTTGTTCGTATATCAGGAATACTACTACTACTACTACTACTACTACTACCACCACCAACAATGAAGCATTTCTGTCACACAGTTCTCAAGGTTACAGCTCTATGTGCTTCATGAGAAGAGTTATACTGATGCAAAGGAACATGATAAAAACCAAGCATGTACACGTTCATTTACACACATAACTTACAAGCACAAATAAAAAAAATTCTAAAAACATACACACACAATTCCCAATAGCCCCACCCTTCCATCCAGTCACCCACACACTCACACCACAGGATACTACTGTTACTACTACTAATGATAATAATAGTAGTAGTACTACTACTACCACTACTACTACTACTACTTCCAATACCTCGCCAAGTGGCAATTTCTACCTGTGCGAAACACACAGACGCTAACCGATATCTGGCCTAGCAGCAAATTCTACCTGTACAATACATACAGACAGTACAACCGATATCTTGCCAGATAGCAATTTCTACCTGTATGACACCTACAGACACTAGCTAATCACCTTGCCAAGTGGCAATTTCTACCTGTGCGACTGTACAGACACTAACTGATACCTTGCCAAGAGGCAATTTCTACCGGTGTGATACACACAGAGATACCTTGCCAAGTGACAATTTCTAACTGTGCGATACACACTGACACTAGCCGATCATCTACTGTGCGACTCATACAGACAAGACCAACAAAGTGCACTGACTTTTGTCGCTCAGCCTTGTAGTTGGAGGTGAGCTCGTCAAACAGCTTGCTGTTCATCTCCATGAAGGTTTTGAGGACGTTGTAGACCAGCGCCACAATGGTCTGGTTCCAGTGCTCCTTGGAGATGCGGTACAGCGAGGGGAACATGATGGGCAGCACCGTGTTGCTGTTCTCCTCAATCAGGTTCATGATGTACTCATTGTTCCAGAAGTACAGTGCTCTCTCTGCTACCTGATTCAACAGCAACAGTAATAATAGTATTATCATATTCTTATACAGCACTGCAACACAAGATAATTCATAAACACAGTCCATTACCATTTAAAAGATTTAGTTTTAAAACTAAAACAGAGGATACTGCGATCAAGCATAACAAAGTACGGCAAAATTGTAACAGGTGGCATCTCTGCACCTAAGACCGATACAGCCACTGACCTGAAAATGGGGACTGGACACGCAGCGGGCGATCGTCTTGAAGAGCGGCTCCATGACCTTCTGGAACTGGGCGGGCTCTATGACGTCCAGGATCTCCTCAATCTCCCCCAGGAACATCACCTCCTTCTGGCTGCAGGTCTTGGGCCACAGCTTGAGCAGGCCCTTTATCACCTGCACCACAGGGACACACACCATCAAGGTGAGTTAACAGCCCTTTATCACCTGCACCACAGGGACACACACCATCAAGGTGAGATAACAGGCCCTTTATCACCTGCACCACAGGGACACACACCATCAAGGTGAGATAACAGCCCTTTATCACCTGCACCACAGGGACACACACCATCAAGGTGAGATAACAGGCCTTTATCACCTGCACCACAGGGACACACACCATCAAGGTGAGATAACAGGCCCTTTATCACCTGCACCACAGGGACACACACCATCAAGGTAAGATAACAGGCCCTTTATCACCTGCACCACAGGGACACACACCATCAAGGTGAGATAACAGGCCTTTATCACCTGCACCACAGGGACACACACCATCAAGGTGAGATAACAGGCCCTTTATCACCTGCACCACAGGGACACACACCATCAAGGTAAGATAACAGGCCCTTTATCACCTGCACCACAGGGACACACACCATCAAGGTGAGATAACAGGCCCTTTATCACCTGCACCACAGGGACACACACCATCAAGGTGAGATAACAGGCCCTTTATCACCTGCACCACAGGGACACACACCATCAAGGTGAGATAACAGCCCTTTATCACCTGCACCACAGGGACACACACCATCAAGGTAAGATAACAGGCCCTTTATCACCTGCACCACAGGGACACATACCATCAAGGTGAGATAACAGGCCTTTATCACCTGCACCACAGGGACACACACCATCAAGGTGAGATAACAGCCCTTTATCACCTGCACCACAGGGACACACACCATCAAGGTGAGATAACAGGCCCTTTATCACCTGGTACAATTCTTTGTCAGGACAACAAATACACCTGCATGCAGGAAAAAAAAAAGAGCAAAAAAAAAAAAAAAACCACAAAAAAAAGCACTGCACTGTATCGCCACACTCTCTCCCCGGGTAGGGCAGTCCAAATTTCACACAGAGAAAAGTGTTGTGACAAAGGCTGATACGATTAAAAAGAGCAATAAAAATTTAAGAAATCCATAAAAAGAGCTTGCACATATTCATTTCAAAACATTGTAATTGATAACCATTACAAATATGTTGAAAGATAGTGACACTGACATTGTACATATCACATTGCACATTCATTCACATACCATCAAATATTTTTGGAACTAATAAAAACAGTTTATTTTATGAACAAAAGCAAAAGCAAACTTATTATGCACATGCTTTTTCATGAATGTACACGCATACACAAATACACGTACATGCACAATGACAAATGACTGAACACTTTTTTCTTCAGAAAAAAAAAAAAAAAAAAAAAAGGGAAAAAAGAAAAAAACATTCTGAGAGTTACTTCTCACAGTTTTCTTTGTTTCATTTTTCTTTCGTTCTTTTATACTAAGAACCTGGTTATATAAACATATAATGAGAGAAACGGTAAAATGAAAAATGTTAATTTCACCATATTTTTCCAACTCCACTCCCAAAAAATTAAAACAAAAAGCTTTTCTCAAACACCCAGCAAAACACTCACAAAACTGACGCCATACCCCTCTTGGTTTTTGTATATCTGAGAAACAAACATGATTTTCCAGATCTTAATATTAGCTTTGAAACCAAACAAGCAAAAAACAAAAACAAAACACCTTCACTTTCAAATGAACAATTCTGGACATGCACACAACCATTCATCATTAAACACAGACACTCACATCTTCCGTCAAGGTGGCATCTTTCTCAAGGAACTGTACAACACAGTAGGCCAGCTGAAACAAAAACACACACAAACAAACAAAAAACACTAGTTTCAATATTCAGATACAAAGCATGCATTCAAATCTAAAAAGCAATGCATTCAACTGAAAACAGAATGCTTTTATGTTCTGATGGACAGAACAAGACTTTAAAATGTGTTTCCATAAGAGTGTGACTGCATGTGCCTAAATGCACGTGTATGTTTGCAAACAAACATGCAAGCATATTTTCATATGCATGTATGACTTTGAACAGGAAGGTGTACAATCAGCAAATAAATCTTAAAAAAAAAAAAAATGTATGTGAAAGAAAACAGACATGTGAGTTTTGCTATCAATTACACTCAGGACGGGGAAAGGGGATGCATAATAAAAACAGAACATACAGCTGAGAATACAAATTATACAACACGATATCAAACAGATATATCACCTATTTTTAGTCTTTTGAATTAAAAGAAAAAAAAAAAGAAAGCTGAATCCTTTTCCTTTTTACTAATGCATGCGCTGATGACTTGATTTTCAAGGATTTCAGGGGACAGTAAGTTCCAAATTCACCATTTTCATGAAAATGCTACTCAGTTTCAATGTATTTCAGGAAACACATGACAGTTTGAAACACTAAAAATGACTGCAAGGTAAAATCATCCAATGCCCCCTAACTTATGACAGAGTGACAATCACAATATGTTCTACACTGCACATCCCAGGACGACATTATGATCCAATAAATCCACAGACACACACTTCTGTGTATGAATAACACAAAGTCATAATGCTGAAGTTAAACTTTCCCCCCCATCTAATTTTGCATTTCTTTCATTAGTTTCAAGGGAACAACATGACGCACAATTTTTCTCAGAAGGCAAATGGGTGACCCTGTGTCTTATGGCTGACTTGGGAGTAGACTGGCTATGTGACCTAGAATTCAATGACTTGGGATTTTATTCAGTGACACTAGATCATTCAAAACACTTGCTTACATTCAACAGAACCCTCCCCCACATTACACAGACACTGATGACGGAGTCTCCCGTTGGCCCGACGGATGAGTAGGCAGGCAGGCTTATCTGTTGGTGTGTGTCCCCATATGGGAGAAGAGGCCGATTCTGGATGCGCAGCACTTCCCACAGGTGTTGCAAGGGAAAATGCCTGGCCAGCGCAGGTGACTCTTTTTTTTAGTGAGGAGGAGTTGTGCAGTCCCTTCCCCACTCTCTCGCCTACCGACACTCACAGTCCCACAGGTGCAGATACTGCCACGTGTAGGACAGCCTCGGCAGGTGCAGGTTTTTTCTTCAGAGCTCCGTCTCCTAGGGGAACTTCCAGCCAAGGATAAGAGCTCCCCCTGCCCTTTGGTCATCCTCTTCCGCCTTCACAGCTGTTGGGAAAGGTTTCCTCCTCCGCCTGGTCTGTCGTTGGGAGACTTCACATGCGGCAGGTAGTACTGGGTTACATGGTACCAGTAGCAAGGGCTATGCCCCTGACCTAACCCGAATAAACTATCATTAATGAAATGTTCATCACTACAGTGTTTTTCACTTTTTCAATTCACTTTGCGTAATTTATATTGTTCTGTGAATGAGTTTCTATTTATCTATTCATTAATTTACCGTTTTCAATGTTGCCTTTTTAACCAGCAAACACGTCAACAACTTCCCTTTTAGAAATAATAAAATATTCTTGTATCATACATCCTGCATGGCAGGTCCACATCGGCAGGCACTTGTGGGTTTGGCTCTACGCCACATTCCGCCAAAAGGTTGGCACTTGTTGGTTTGGCTCTTTGCTATACCCTGCCAAAAGGTTGGCACTTGTGGGTTTGGCTCTACGCCACATTCCGCCAAAAGGTTGGCACTTGTGGGTTTGGCTCTACGCCACATTCCGCCAAAAGGTTGGCACTTGTGGGTTTGGCTCTACGCCACATTCCGCCAAAAGGTTGGCACTTGTGGGTTTGGCTCTTGCCCAGCTAAAGAGAGAGAGAGAGAGCACTTGTGGGTTTGGCTCTTCGCTACACCCAGCCAAAAGGTTGGCACTTGTGGGTTTGGCTCTTCGCTACACCCAGCCAAAAGGTTGGCACTTGTGGGTTTGGCTCTTCGCTACACCCAGCCAAAGAACTCTCATTCCACTCGCACCCACTGCACACCGCACAGCGGCCTACCTGCGCATGGTAGAGACTCAGACTGCGTGACTTGTGCAGCGGTATCAGGACCTTCATCAGGAAGGTCTTGTGCTCTGCTTTGAGGGGCAGGGCAAAGCCGTTGATGATGCTGCCTAGAATCTCCAGCAATTCTCCCACTCCGTTGAATGACTCCGTCTCATAGATATACCTGAAAGTGTGTACATTCGCAAACATGATAGGGAGAAATGCAAGAAACATAGTCGCTTGACATCAACTACAGTGCTTTTAACTTTATCTGTCACTTGTGTGCGTAAGCACTCACATACACCATGTGTATAAATAAGCAGTTTTCCACAACATAATAGTGGAGAAAAACTTTAAAATGGTGCATGCAAACACTGTATAAAAAGCACTTGAAGATATGAAGACCGTCTTGCTTTCAGCAACACCATTTCACATTTACACACACACACACTACAGAAACAAAAAGAAAAAGAAAAGAAAAAGAAAAAACCCACAAAAGTATACACCCCACACAAAAGAGCCATCTCTCCTTTCTTCACCAAGTCGCTGCAAACATACCACCCTCACCTACTCAAGTGTGCAGCTAGCAAATTTATTCTATTTATCCATTTATTGATGATCTTTTTCAGGACTCCTTAAATTACACTAGAGTCCTGATGGTTGTGTGTGATCCAGAAGTTGTGGACTTTGTTTCTTTTCCTGGCAGAGTGAAAACTGACCAGTCTTACTATTCAGAGTATTCTCGACAGGCTAGCAAATCTTTTTTTAAATTGTGTTGTGTTCTGTGGTGTGATGTTGTTTTGTGTTCTGCCATGTTCTGCTATGATGTGATGTGTTGTGGTGTGTTGTTTTACATCTGTTGTTTTGTACTTTGTTTTGTATCATTCTGTATTGTTTTGTGATGAGCTGTGTTCTGCTGCTCTGTGCAGTTTCAGGTGGCTGGTTTTCATTCTTGTCACGGCATAAATTCTCTGTGCAATCTGAGCTTTCACTATGTTGCAACAATGTTTTCTTCCACCTTTCTTTCTCAAAGCAAAACAAGAAGCACTTTGAACAATACAACTACATCACTGACATGTCAGTGAACAACTCTGTCTGAATACATTCATTATTTGTGATCATCTATTTAAGGTAAACAAATACAAAAAAATCACAAGACAGTCATCCCCAGTGAGAGCTGCTCAAATTACCTGAGAAAGATGTTATTGATCTGTTTTCTAATGAAAGCCCGCAAGCCAAGGAATTTGCCGTATATTCTGTGCAGGACAGTCTTCAGGAAGTCTCTCTCCCGGGGGTCCTCGCTATCAAACAGTTCTAGTAGCTGCACACAGACACACACAAAACACACCAGTTTCAACATGTGTACATTATTATTTTGTGTTCCCTACTCTTCTCTCTCACCAACACAAATGACAAGAAACAAGGGTTGGAGATGATCAACAATAGAACAGCCACACAAGTGACAAGAAACAAGGGATGGAGATGATCAACAATAGAACAGCCACACAAGTGACAAGAAACAAGGGATGGAGATGATCAACAATAGAACAGCCACACAAGTGACAAGAAACAAGGGATGGAGATGATCAACAATAGAACAGCCACACAAGTGACAAGAAACAAGGGATGGAGATGATCAACAATAGAACAGCCACACAGGGGACAAGAAACAAGGGATGGAGATGATCAACAATAGAACAGCCACACAAGTGACAAGAAACAAGGGATGGAGATGATCAACAATAGAACAGCCACACAAGTGACAAGAAACAAGGGATAGAGATGATCAACAATAGAACAGCCACACAAGTGACAAGAAACAAGGGATAGAGATGATCAACAATAGAACAGCCACACAAGTGACAAGAAACAAGGGATGGAGATGATCAACAATAGAACAGCCACACAAGTGACAAGAAACAAGGGTTGGAGATGATCAACAATAGAACAGCCACACAAGTGACAAGAAACAAGGGTTGGAGATGATCAACAATAGAACAGCCACACAAATGACAAGAACCAAGGGATGGAGATGATCAACAATAGAACAGCCACACAAGTGACAAGAAACAAGGGATGGAGATGATCAACAATAGAACAGCCACACAAGTGACAAGAAACAAGGGATGGAGATGATCAACAATAGAACAGCCACACAAGTGACAAGAAACAAGGGTTGGAGATGATCAACAATAGAACAGCCACACAAGTGACAAGAAACAAGGGTTGGAGATGATCAACAATAGAACAGCCACACAAGTGACAAGAAACAAGGGTTGGAGATGATCAACAATAGAACAGCCACACAAGTGACAAGAAACAAGGGATGGAGATGATCAACAATAGAACAGCCACACAGGGGACAAGAAACAAGGGATGGAGATGATCAACAATAGAACAGCCACACAAGTGACAAGAAACAAGGGATAGAGATGATCAACAATAGAACAGCCACACAAGTGACAAGAAACAAGGGATAGAGATGATCAACAATAGAACAGCCACACAAGTGACAAGAAACAAGGGATGGAGATGATCAACAATAGAACAGCCACACAAGTGACAAGAAACAAGGGTTGGAGATGATCAACAATAGAACAGCCACACAAGTGACAAGAAACAAGGGTTGGAGATGATCAACAATAGAACAGCCACACAAATGACAAGAACCAAGGGATGGAGATGATCAACAATAGAACAGCCACACAAGTGACAAGAAACAAGGGATGGAGATGATCAACAATAGAACAGCCACACAAGTGACAAGAAACAAGGGATGGAGATGATCAACAATAGAACAGCCACACAAGTGACAAGAAACAAGGGATGGAGATGATCAACAATAGAACAGCCACACAAGTGACAAGAAACAAGGGTTGGAGATGATCAACAATAGAACAGCCACACAAGTGACAAGAAACAAGGGATGGAGATGATCAACAATAGAACAGCCACACAAGTGACAAGAAACAAGGGATGGAGATGATCAACAATAGAACAGCCACACAAGTGACAAGAAACAAGGGTTGGAGATGATCAACAATAGAACAGCCACACAGGGGACAAGAAACAAGGGTTGGAGATGATCAACAATAGAACAGCCACACAAGTGACAAGAAACAAGGGATGGAGATGATCAACAATAGAACAGCCACACAGGGGACAAGAAACAAGGGATGGAGATGATCAACAATAGAACAGCCACACAGTGACAAGAAACAAGGGATGGAGATGATCAACAATAGAACAGCCACACAGGGGACAAGAAACAAGGGTTGGAGATGATCAACAATAGAACAGCCACACAAGTGACAAGAAACAAGGGATGGAGATGATCAACAATAGAACAGCCACACAAGTGACAAGAAACAAGGGATGGAGATGATCAACAATAGAACAGCCACACAAATGCTGGTCTGCAAAATGCCAAAACACAAAATTTTGGCTCTGAGAAAAAAATGACAAAAGACATTCAAAAATCTTACATGAAAGATAACATGGACAGAAGTAGAAAAAAAAAAAAAAAACATGATCAAGAGAGGGCATACAGCATTAGAAACGCACACAAACACACACAAATAAAACAGATTTTCTGATCTCTAAGGTCAACACATGAGCACACCTGCTAGACTAGAAGATAAAATATGCACAATTAAGGATCCTATTATCCACGTCATGTGTTCAGTGGGTAATGAAAACATGAACTTATCTTACATACCCCCCCTCACCCCCATAAAAAAAAGAAAAAAAAAAAAAAAAAAGAATACGGCTGCCAACAAAGCAGGGTTAAAATGTCAAAACGTTATACACACATAATAGCTAATTTGTACAATACAAATAACGTTGCAGCCCACGAAAGCTGAATAAAAAACTCAAGAAGATAAGAGGCAGTCTCACATGTCAGCATCACAAAGGTGAACATGAGAGTAAAAGGGGAGCCGAGATGAATGGCACTTTATGCTTGGAAGACATCTGACAAGACAGGGAACAGTGGGCAAGCAAAAAAACAAAAACAAACCACACACACAGACATCTACACAAACACAAGAACCAACACAAAGGACTCAACTGAAGACAGATTCTGACTGTTTTCATAAGACAACAGAAAACTGACTGACAAAAGACTCCTGTTGATTGCACGTGTATTAATTTCTGTTGATTGGACATTCTCCAAAGAGATTTGAAGCACATGTAAGTTTTTATTTTTTTGTAGGACATCAAAACCAAAAGCTAAGAAGCATGGAAAACCAAGTCAAACTTCCTAATCAGAATTAATTTCTGTCTTGACATTCAGGCGGCATGCCAGAGGAGAGCAAATCTCCATTGTCCAGCTTCACCTGTCTTCCCCCTAAACCCCTGCCCCCCCCCCCCCCCCCCAACCCCCCTTTTTTTTTCCTGACTGTGAAATGTGTTTGAATATGGCTATAATTCTTTTACTTTTCAAAGCAAAATGTTCAAAAGGGTTTTACCAAAGAGGCAACCCCTGCTGCTGCTGCTGCTGTGTGTGTGTGTGTGTGTGTGTGTGTGTGTGTGTGTGTGTGTGTGTGTGTGTGTGTGTGTGTGTGTGTGTGTGTGTGTGTGAGTGTGTGTGTGTGTGTGTGTGTGTGTGTATTTTAGGTGAACAAAGTGCATGTTGCATATGGTATCTCAGTTTATCATCTTATCTGAAAGACAAGCACTCAGATGACCACTCAAGGCCTGGAGGTGGAGGGAAAGGGGTGGGGAGAAGAAGAGGGTGGGGCAAGCTTGTGTACAACTTGAAACATGGACCTGGGATCTTTTCCAAGCAATTTAACACATGCTGCATGAATATCAAACAGGGCCCTGACTCCTTTGCCCATTTTGTTTCAATCATTGTTAAAAAAAAACCACAAAAAAACCCCCAAACCCCCTCATTTGTAGCAGCATGAACACAGATAAAGGTGGATTAAAAAAAAACAAAAACAAAAAAAACACAAGAAAAACAAAAAAACATACATATGACAGAATATATGAAAAAAATAACTGGTGCATTCTGTCATGTACTGGAAAAAAAAGAACTTGTGTACAATGAAAAGTCTGAAGGATGTAAAACACTTTTCTTTTTCTTTTCTTTCTTCAAGACTTTCTTTTTTCAAGAAATTCACTGCTTGAAACATGTGAACCAACAACATGAATAAAAATATGAATAAGCTATAATTGAGTACATCAAAGCAAGTGGAACAACTCTTTAACAGGCAAAGGTGTCCGACAACAATAAGAAGTAAATCACTTGACGTGACCAATACAATACATGATTATGCCAACATGACTGCTTTGTCAGGTGGGTCCGCCTACTAGTCCTACCTTCTGTTAAAAAAAAAGAAAGAAAAAAAAAGGGTGCCAACTCCCAGATTAAGTTAAGCCCACACATGAAACTCAGTCAGGAGCAGCCAAGTATGCCTGTGTGTGCATGGCACTCCTGGCTTAAGTGGTGTTTGTCACACACATGCTGGTAGATTTCACATACTGACGTGACTTAAGCAGAGCTACTGGAATCCAAAACAGCAAGGCAGGGAAGAATAAAAACTGATGCCGTCTGATAGACCTAAACCCCCCCCCCCCCTTTTTTTTTTAATCTGCAGTCCTTGATTCACATTCCTAAACCCATTTGGGATACATCTATGTTGTTACTCTGTTCTGTTCTGATAGATTCCTACTTTTTCCCTTCTCCCCGTTCCTCTCTCTCTCTAACAAATTCAGTAGATTAATGGCTCACCAATGTAAATAACAATGAATTAACTGGAGCTCTTTTTGTTGATTTTGCTAAGGCTTTTGATGTTATTGATCATTCTCTGCCATTGCGTAAGTCAGAGATATATGGTTTATCTTTCAATGCTTTAGAACTCATTTCATCCTTCCTCTCTAACAGAAAACAACTTTATCAGCTCACAAATCTGAATCTGCATTATTGTCCATTAAACATGGTGTACCGCAAGGTTTTGTTTTGGGATCAATTATATTTTCTATATACATAAACGACTTGCCCTTATCTATTCAGGCAATGTGTGAATTGTTTGCTGGTAATACCACTGTACATGTCAGTAATTCTGTATTATGTAATTTATAATCTTCTCTTCAGGAAAGCATTGACCAATTAACTTAATGGTCTAAACTGAACCACACGTGTCTCCATCCCCAGAAAACAAAATACTTGACAATCACAAGACAGAAGCGTCAAAATCCTCATCAGTAAATCCTGATTACAGAGCTCTGGTTATTCTTCCACTAACAACTAAACTTAAATATAATAAGGCGCTATTTATGTTAAAAATTATGTCGAGTTTTTCTCCCCCATTCTCTTCAAAATAGATTTGCTATCAACACTCATCGCAATGTACACAAGATTTATGTACTGCTTCCAAAGACTGATCTATTCAAGTCTAGTCTTTCTTACTCAGGGGATTGCTTATGGAATGAAATGTTATCATTCTTAAAAGTGAACACAGTTAAAAGCATCTCTATATTTAAAAACACATATTGTGCATAGCTCATGAAAAACCCGTAAACATTCTTCACATTGTTATGATAATATTATCCACAATTTCAAGCTGATTATCAATAATTATTGCGTTTAGGACTGTCTGTCTCTACATCTGTCTGTGTACCTGTCTATTTCTCTACCAAGTCTTCCTTCTTTCTTTCTTTTTCTTTTCTTCTCCTCTTCATTCTTGCTTTCTCTATCCTCCATTACTGTATCATTTGTATGTGTACTATGCATATAATCGTTGATATATATAGTTATAACTTATATGATGTACATGCTTACTTTTTTTTTCTTTCTTAGTGTGTGTGTGTGTGTGTGTGTGTGTGTGTGTGTGTGAAGAATTTGCTATTGTGCATGCATTTTTTCTTACCCCCACCCCACCACCACCTTTTTTCTTCTTTTTTCAAATTCTTGTTGTTGATGCTGCTGTCAATTTTGCCCAGAGGGCCAGATGCAAAAACAACAACAACAACAAAAAAAAAACAACAACAAAAAAACAAACAAACAACCATGCTTATTCCCTTACCCTCATGAAATAAAATTGTGTTCGTTCATTAGTTCATTCTCTCTCCAGACAAACTGAAAGACAATGCACTTCTCCAAATATTCACCCCCAATTACAGATCCAATATTTTCTTTAAAACTGCCATTCCTATAATGGTACTAAAAAGAAATCACCGAGCATTATACACCCACCTCTCTATCCATGAACTTGGTTTAACTAAATCTGGATATTTTCTTCTCAAATTTTCAAACCATGCAAATGAAACAGAAAAAAAACAGACCCTGCAGTGGAGCCAAC
The DNA here is from genome assembly GCF_041734735.1 of Babylonia areolata. Taxonomy (NCBI): domain Eukaryota; kingdom Metazoa; phylum Mollusca; class Gastropoda; order Neogastropoda; family Buccinidae; genus Babylonia; species Babylonia areolata. The sequence goes on from NC_134896.1 coordinate 56,280,455, forward strand.
TTCCTCAAGAAAAACAATCTTCAACTAAAGATCACACAAACTTACAAAGAATGCACCAATAATAATAACAACAACAATAATGATGGATACTTAAATAGCACACAATCAAGAAATTTGTTCTGGGTGCTTTACAACACACTTTTGTTTACATAACATATTACATCAATGTTATGTACACACACAAAAATGTGACAAACAAACTACACACACACACACACACACACACACTGCGGTATCTCTGGGAATAAGGGAGTCATTTACTGCCCCTATCTGTCTGTCTGGTGGCTTCATTGCTTTCTGTCAGATCTTGTTAGGTCCAACAGAAGAGCAGACACTCAGTGACAATCAATCAGTGCAAATATCACATACACGCACATGATATAGTGTATACCCTTGCATAATTTTCTAATCTGATCAATGAAGATGCATTGTATTGTACAGTATGGATAATTTTTTTTTTCCTCACCTGCAGCACAAACTTTTGGTCAATGTATTTCTTTGCCAAGCTGGGCTGGAAGTCAGGAGATTCTAGAAACCTCAAGAAAAACTCGTAGACAATCTGAAATGAAATACATGAAATTAGCATTAAAAAATAAAAAAATAACAACATGATTCACAATACTGATTATCTCAATCATTTTAAATGATAAAACCAGTAACCCCCCTCACCCCCGCACAGTCACATATTAACACAAACACACACACACAGTCACACATTAACACACACACAAACATACACAGTCACACATTAACACATGCACAAACACTAAGACAAACACACACACAGTTGCAAAGAATTCAATCCTTGCCAGGCAGCGTACCACTCCACGGCAGCCAACAGTCTATGAATGATATGCTGTGAATAATTAGTCATCAGTGTGATCAACAGAAGAATATTCACTTTTACCACTAAAAGGAATACAAGACGATGTTTAACTACAAACTACAGTTAACAGTTTACACTTTCCCCCTTCAAATTAAGAACTGACAGTGACCAATAATGGTATCTATGGCAAAGCTCTGGGAACTACTGCTGACAATGTGGGGCAGAAACCAGTGAGGGATGGTGAAGGAGAAGAGGACATGATCACAGTACCAGAAGGGCCTCAGGGAAGCAAAGCAGAAATGTCAGCCACACGAAGGCAGCAGGGAGTGAAACTAAAAGGTGAACAGGGTTGGATCACGTCTGCTGCCATGCCCACCAGTACGCACTCACACACGCTCAAACACACACATACACTCATGTATGTACACGGTCATGTATACATTGTCACACACATACACACCATATTCACATATTTAAAAATAATGAAGGAGGAAGAGAAAGGGAAGACGAGGAGAGAGAGAGAGAGAGAGAGAGAGAGAGAGAGAGAGAGAGACTCAGAGAGAGTACATTATACTCTGTGTGTGTGTATCAGCGTGTGTGTGTGAGAGTGAGCATGTGTGCTTGTACGCCCACTGTGACCATGTGTTTATGTGAGTAACTAAGTGCAAGCCCGCGCAGGTACAAAAATACATGCACTAGCAATCAGCCAAAAAGAAACAATACGAGACAGCAAGAGAAAAGCAAAGAGTACAAATGGGAAAGGGGGACAGAGAAACTGACTTGGGTATGAAGGGGGAAAAAACAAACAAAAAAAAGCAGAAAAAAAGATCTGGAAGCATTTATAACAATGCCAGTAAACGTCTCCACCTATGCACAGGCTTGACTGCCATTCACCTTACACTCTCATATCATTCCACAGCTTATATCTCGGCAGCCTAGACGTGTGGGCAAATACAGTACAGGTGAGCAGCAGATTAACAAGGAGGAAGAGAAAAGTCATAACCAAAAAGAACAATAGGCCCCCCCAAGTGCTCTGAACACCTGTGCTAAAAACAGGTGATATTACATCAAACACATTTTGGGTACTGGAAGGTTGCTTGGCAGTACACCCCCCGCCCCCTTCTCATTCCCGGCTTCAAGGTAATTTTTATTTATTCATTATCTATTTTTACCTGTAGTCTATATTTTCTAATGTTCAATAATTAACCATTACGTCTATCTGCTGATTAATTTTAATTCTAGGAAACACTTCCCTTCACTTATTGTAGAGGGTACAGCATACAATTTATAGCATGCCTGGGTTTCATACTGAGCCGGGTCATGTGTGTGTGTGTGATAAAAAATGTACATGAATCATTGACTTCTGAAATGATAAATTTATACTTCTAGAACTGAAACAAAAATACAGTCATTCAGACTTAAATCAATGTGCCCCTAACTATCAAAGACATAAGCATTCCCTGATCTTTTTCATAAAAAAAAAACTGGGCAAGAGAATCTATCAGTATCAAAAGTATATATTACACAAGGCTTTACTGACCATTCAGCAGTGACTTTTTTACCCCCCCCCCCCCCCCCCCTTAAATTTATTATTTTTTTTTTTTAAAGGAATTCAAATCATAAACTATAAACCAAGGAGGTACGATAGGTCCCCTGAAAGTAAAAAGAAAAGAAAAAGATATTGTGATTGAAGAGGAACTGTCAAAGACTCAAAATCAAATCATTAATCAATTTGAGAGAGACTCAGAAAGAGAGAGAGAGAGAGAGAGAGAGAGAGAGAGAGAGAGAGACAGACAGAGGGAGAGAGAGACAGAGAGAGAGGGAGAGGGAGGTAAATAAACAAGTGGATATTTTCCTTCTCCCTGGTATGTTAACAGTCAATTCAATCCCAAACCATGTCAACACACTTGTGGGTCTGCTTCCTTCCTGAGTCGAGATCTGATGTCAAAAATAGCATACAGTTTGAGAGATTAGAGGGACAACAACTTCCTGAAGCATAAACCCTGTGACAAAGTCATCTCAATACAGATAATGAGTGACTGGTCCTGAAATCTCAGAAGCTGGCCAAATGCCAAGATTTTAACATAGAATGTCAGTCAGTTTGAGCACAATTTCTCTGAACTCACACTCGCAGAAAAAAAAAAGAAAAAAGAGAAAGGCAGAGAGTGAAGAGGTTGTGAGAAGTACAGGGTGAATCCTCTTTGTGTAAAAATATGACTTTTCCTATTCTTCAATGTGGTGGGCAATTCTCCTACTTCTACTAATGAGGGTTAGAATTTAGAGGCCCACAGCCTCCCATCACCATCTGTACTCATGTTCACTCAATCACTTATGTAGCAGGGCTCAGCAAGGCAGGGCTCAATCCTTTCCTTCCATTATTTTCTCTTTCCCAAACCTGAGTCAGGTACTCATTCACACCTGGGTGGAGTGAGGAAAATGGGCAGTAAAGCGGCTTTCCCAAGGGTACAACACCATACCTAAACGGGCCACAAACCCTGATCACTGGTGAACACTGGATCAGAACTCCAATGCCAAATCAACTCACCACGTCGCCTTCTACTTGAATACAGTTCACAAACAAATTTTCCAAAATTTTTCACTCAAAGCAACATCACAGTAATGCAATATTCAAGTCCACCTCATGTAAGTACTGCAGAACGAGAGTTCAATTCCAAACCATTTAAATACACACACAAAATCAGTTTGCTTGGTAATGAAGACTATTTTATCTTATAAACACAGTATGCAAAACTTGTATCAGTATGTCTCTTTTCTGTAAACTTACATTGCTTTGGTCACACACGATAATGTCAGAATTTCATTTTACAGTTTCAGTAGTACTGTTACTCTTAGTGCAAACAAGCTAACTGTATACGTCTTCAAGCCATTGCATCTTAGCCCTTCCCATCAGCCTGCACATGATACCGTCTGTAAATATTCTGGGTTTATCTCTCTTTGCCTGTATACTAGCTACTACCACTACTAATGCAAATAATAAATACACTTCTATCGTGCTGAATCTAGAGCAGAGGCAAATCAAAGTGTATGCACATGTATCAGTCTTCAGAATAGGGAAGGTTTAAAACCAGACTATAAGAATAAGCTGAGAGTTGGATTCTGACAATATGGAAAAGGGAGTTCTTTCTAAGTGTATAGGCCAGAGACAGGTAGAGAGTGGTGACTAATTGTGGACTGTTTCGGTGATTGAGTCTGGAAATGAGTAAAATTGAGTCTGGAAATGAGTAAAAAGCTGACTGCTCAAAATGAGATGTACAGGAAACGCCAGTGACAAAGATAGGAGGGGGCAGTTCTATCATTTTATGCATAACAGATGCTGCTGGTCGCACGTGCGCGCACATGCGTGTGTGTGTGTGTGCGTGAGAGTGAGAGAGAGAGAGAGTGTGTGCATGTGAGACAGCCACTGGAGTGACTGCAAGAGAGGTTTGATGTGCTCAGATCTGTTCTTAATGACCAATATGAGGATGAGTGAGCAACAGAAATTTACCGTTTTGTATGTGCTGAAGGGAGATAAGAGATGCAGAAGACAGATAAGAGAGTTACAGTGCTAGATAGAGGTGACAGAGCATGAGAGAAGCAAGGAGCTGATGAGAAGTACTACATGGCAGTGACTTGAAACAAGTGCCTTTGTCTCACTTCATGAGAGGACAGTGTGGGTTGTTTAATGATTCACTCTTTGTCTCTGCTTCATTCATTTTGTCATCTGGAGTGGTAGCTTAATCACACAAGACCAGACTGAAGGTGAAGCAATCAGCAAAATATACCATTAACTTGTACTTTGAACTTTGAAGTCTTCATCTTCACAAAACAGGGACTGTGGGGCTGTGGTACAGGACCTTTCAAGCCAATTAAGTTTTGGGATTTAATCTATTCTAGTAATTCAATTTCACTTGCCTGTACACAGGCTGATGATGAGAAGCACCAAGATCAACAGCTTTAAGTTGAGTTTAAGATTGTGCCTGGTCTTACTGCAGAACCAAGTTACTGTTCCAGTCCATTCAGGAAGCTTTTGTTTTTCTTTTCAGTTAAAGGATGTACTATCAAGGTCACAAGATCCACAGTATATTTTGTGCCTTTTGCAACAGAGAGTGTAACTTTCTCATCTCTAACATCTGTAAATTAGTCTAATATCCTGTTGTGGGCCTGTTACTGATTGTTAGCATGTTTATTGGGTTCGGGTTTTGAAAGCGTCCTGTGCCACTGGCATCTGATATTCCATCCAGAGAGCAACAACTGATATGCATGCCCTTTCAATTCAAACAGCAGCTATTTTCTATTTTGATCCATTTTGACATTATGATAATGCAGTGAACAGTGAAGAAATATACCAGTAAATCAGTGGAAACATTGTAGTCGATGCAGATTTGAAATGTATGAGGCAAAACCAATGTTTACAATGTCACATACAAAATGTATGCATACTAGTTTTACAAAATCAAAGCATAGTCACTACAAGCAAGCCACTGACACAAATAGAAGAGTAAATGTTTTAACAGTAGGAACAAGCATTCTCCAAGCTGTGAAAAAAACAAAAGCACAAAAGCTGACAGTAAACACTCTCACCAATGAAATTCACTTAACGTCTGAAGTCTCACTCCACCAATTACAAAACAGGTAGAGCACACGAAAGTCTGTCGTGCAATTACAAGAGTCAAAAAAGTGCAGTATCATGCTAATCACACTGAGGACATGATTTCAATGCTGACATAAAACTATCATCAGTTAAAGCCTGAACCGGACTATAAATGGCGGGCGATTTGAATCAAGCCAGTTTCTCACCAGAGTCTGACACTGTGACGTCGGTGAAGGTTTATTCAAAATAAAAGCCTAATAAAGCTACGGTTTGGCTTCATTTATGGCAGAGAGCGAGATTTGCCTAGCAGCTTCCAATCTAGACCTGAATTGACTTTGGAAAGTACAAAATGTGTCAGCTACACGTAATACAAAATTTGAATGCAGAGAAAAGGGGCGGAGCTAGAACCGAAACCTTGCTCTCGGGAGTTAAGACTTTAAGTAAAGCAAGTGGCTACTCAGTTACAATAGAAAGAGACTATTTATTACCCACCCGTCCACACCCCATGAAGAAGGGTCAGGGGTCGTGTTTACAAACAATGGGTATTTGCAAGCTTTGCTTCTATTGGGTTTCTTCTTCCCTACTTTTTTCTGACTCACAAATAAGTTGTGCATTTTGCTTTCCACACAAATGTGTCTCTCTATGAATACTGTACCCCAATAATACTGCAACAATGTTATGCACCCCCCACCCCCCTAACACTAACCCCTCCAACTCCTGCAAGCAAGCAGGGCAAGCTTTCATTTTATTGCAGCAAAGAAGAAAGGGGACAAACTCTTCAGTGTTTTGAACCTAGTACAAGTAAGTAGCTTTCTTTGTCACGGCTGTCATTAAAAGCAGCAAGGACAGTACACCCTTGGAAGAAGAGAAATTGCATTTTCTCTGGATGTGCACGATGCAATTCTCTACTTCATTCAGGCAAGAGATCACAGCTCCCCAGTTACTGTCTTCTGTCTTTGAAGGGTTATATTTTTCGTACTCTCTTTATTTGATTCCCCATCAACCTGTTTTATCTCTTTGCAAATTACCAATTGGACCAAAAGTTTCCTTGCTTGAGCTTGTTCTCCTCTATTACTTTATACAACAACAACAACAACAAAACCCCAGTGAAGCTGAGCTGTTTGTTTCTGTGCTCAGAAAGAACCTGAGAGTGAGAAGACATGGATGATGGAGTGAATGTGTTTGCTGAGTTACATATCATATGACTGGAATATTGCTGCTTTAATGTCCTGTCTGTAATTTAAAATTCTCATTTGATACTGGTGTCTTTGTCTTTGTATTTCAATAGTGTTTTAGATCATCATGCCCACACGAAAAGAAACATTTCTAAGGAAGAATAATCTGACATTAAAAAATAGAGGTGTTGGAAAAGTTCTGCATTTATTCATTAAAAAATTAAGTAAAAGCACGTGAGGAAAGACAGAAGAATGGTAAAATTTAACTTCAGGTGCATGTATAGTATATATAAGGGGAATAACCATTCACCTCGGATGGTTTTCCCTTTTCAATCGGATAAAACCCAAACTCAACCACATAATTTTACCAGTAACAATGACACAAGTGCTGTGTACTCTGCAACTATTTCAACTTCAAGAGACCCAGACCGTGAGACAGCCTTATTTTCTGTGTTTGTCATCATAACTCACACAAACAAAACATACAAAACGTTTCTCACAAACACATTGTCAACACAATGAAAAGAAGCACAAAATGTGTTCATGCACAAATCACACAATCTCCCCTCTCTCTCTACTTGCCTGCAGATGTGGCCACGAAGCTTCCAGAGTGGGATCATCTTCTTCCGGATCAAAGTCTGGATTGTCATTGGGTGGCAGTGTGCGAAAAATGTTACAAGCAATCTGCACACACATAACCATCAAAATGCACTGAAGGTAATTTCACACTGCTGATATATTTCCAGTCTCCAAACACAACAGTATGGCAGTGTATACTTCATTCCCATTAATTAGTATTATTTGCAGAACTTTGTACATAGAAAAACACAACATTTTTTGGGGGTGGGGGTGGGGGTTCATTCTATTATAAGTATGTTCCCTCTGAAGATGAGACAATACCATTCCAATCAAAGTCCAAATAAATTTGCTGACACTTACAACTTGAACAAACTGACCACCGCCATGACCTAATGAAGTGGAGGAGAGATCAAAACCAATGACCAGAGGGCATGAAGAGAATCTGGGACAATTTCTTTTGTTTAAATCATTTTATCAGGATGCATGCTGTCTGGAGACCCACACAAGCTTCAGATTGTAACAAGACTGTATGGAGTCTGGTGCATGTTTCCTTTCACAAGTGTTTAACCCTTTGAGCCCTGACTACCGCTTTACCGGTGGTAGAGAAAAAATGACAAAAAGCCTAGCCACCAGTTGAGCAGTGCGTAAACACTTGTGTCGTGTTTTGCTATTGGTTGACTTATATTGAAGAGCGAATCAGAAAAACCGTAATATTCTGACGTCAGCAAACGTAGTACTAACATGGCCGCGCCTTTTCACTGTGTTTTGTGCATGTGCTTTGGATAAAAAAGATTGATTTCGATATAAGTCAACCAATAGCAAAACACAACACAAGTGTTTACGCACCACTCAACCGGTGGCTAGGCATTATGTTATTTTTCTCTGCCACCGGTAAAGCGGTGGTCAGGGCACTCATTTTATATCTGCCGTGACATATTAAATACCGATTATTTGCCAATTTTGGCTCAGAAGCTCAGGCAGAAGGGTTAAAATTGCTCAGGAACTCAGGGCTCAAAGAGTTAACAGGCACAAATGTTAGTCCCAATATTAACACAAATGTTCATCCGAACATTACAGCAACTGTCACAGTGTCTGAGCTGTGCAATACTGAAGGAATGTATGACTCTTGACTGTGCAGTCCTGTATCTTCCAATTATTTTTAGCCCATACCACACACTCAACGCTGTGGAGAACTAGGAGCAAATGGAAGGAAAATCTCCCATATGGATTTGATATATTCTGTGTCAATGATAGGGTACGAACCCCTGACCTCCCATTGGTCAGTCTGTGATGCTAACCACTACAGCTGATCACCTATGAGTGTGATATTGATTAATGAAACAAAACTATTTGTTAGTTGAAAACTTGAATAAAACAATAGTAATTCACTGATATAAACAATAATAAGTAACATTTAAAAAAAAAAAGAAGCCATTTTACTGAAATATAAATATACAGAAATTACCTGTTTAAGCAAACACAAAGCTCTATCTATATGTGTAAATCAATAAAGGATATTTACAGTAACCACTACTAATGGATAAGGTTGTATGAATAACCGATAGTTAGCGTAACCACTGGTAACTGTTCTTTCCTTGTACCAGCTTCAGAACATTTGCTGACTCTTACCTGCTCAAAAAGGACCTTGATGTAACAGTAATGGCATACATTGTAAAGATCTACCTCTCTCTCGCTCTGGTCTAAAAATCTTTTTTCTGTGCGCTGCCTATCTCCCCCCCCCCCACCCCTCCCATCCCCCAACCCATCTCCACCTCTCCTACAAACCCCAGTCTCCCCTCCTCCCCTCTGTTTTTGCCTGTCTCATTTTGGATGCAGATTAATTCAGGGGAGACAAGCAAAGTGGGCCAGACGTCACACACACATTCTGTCCCCAGCAACGGAAGCTGCCGCTGCTGCAGCACATGGGAAATCATGCCACTGTCCTGCAGACAGAGAGAACAAGCTTGGCCCTGGTCCCTGGGCAAAACCAGAACTCTGGCACAACCAGTGGCCAAAGCCGTCTCTCCCGCCCCCCAAACCTCCACACCATCAAGCCACAAAAAAAGTATGGGGAGACTGGAAAGTAAGCCTGCATGGGAGGGTGTGTGCACTGGCAATTCCCATTCAATCAGTCTCTCCCATGACAAGCCCTGATTTGCCTACCACTCACATTTCTGACAACCTCCCTTCTTCCCACCTCTGGACTTTCTCAGCTGTCATGTACTACACGACTCTCTCTCACAATTTGCCAAGCCCTGTCGCCTTGTTTAAAGTTAATGCAAACAGTTATGATGAAAGACTGAGCTACAGATCTATGTAATGTTTAAATCAGTGTGCAAAAATAAAACTATGGAATGTTTGGCTTCAAACTATGGATTGTTTGGCTTCCTCAGCAAAGACTAGTAAAACTATATATGCCAATGAATTTAAATCAATGATTAAATAACAGAATATACATAAAACACTGATAAGAAAAACAACAAACTTTTTTGTAATGTACTTCAGCCAAGTCACAAACAACAAACTTCTTTGTAATGTACTTCAGCCAAGTCAAAGGGATTCCCTGGTAGTGGCTTTTTTCCAGTGAAAACTGTAACACCTTGATTCAAAATCATCAAAAAAAGATCAAGCTTCTACCATAAAAAAAAGATAAAAAAAAGTGTAGTTTACAACACTAAAAAAAACCCAAACTATCAATTCAAGTAGACCAATTGTGCCTTGTTTTAAATCAACCAGGAGGCAAAATGAAACATTTCAAATTCAATGTCACTGTCAGTGTCAGATGAAAAAGTACATTCCATGTACATCACCACTTCATCATAATCATATAAACCGTTTTTCAGATGTTTTATTTGCCACAAATTCAATATCCACCACCTTGTTCAGCTGTCAAACAAATGGCGAAAGAAAACGATGAAGGCCAAACATCCAGACGGGAGTTTAATTAAATGCCTCGAACTCTGGTTACCACGCCAGCTGGTCAACTGTCACCAAGACAGAGAGCTGCACACAGCTGTTTCCTCAACATGGAGCCCTTCTCTCCCTCCATTATAGTTAATACTCTACAGTCAAGGCAGGTGCTTGACAATACTACCTGTTTTATCCCAGAATAATTCAACTACTCACTCTCATCAAGGCAACCATTAGCGCTAATGTAAATACTTTTAGTTAACCAGACTTATTATATAATTGAGAGGATTCTTTTTCGAATGCATGTATGGATATGACTTGTTTGAAATAACAACTGGGAAACTATACATTATATTTTAAAACTATCATCCTAGTTAGAAACAGCTCAGTTAAGCATGGCATCACACTCAAAAGCCTAAGCTCATACAGTCATCATCACAGCCTAAGTACAGCATTACATCGCTAATTTATATTATACATATATTGACAGTAATCTGAGTAAGAAAAGGTCATACATGATACATACAAATTACATCATAAATAATTCTAAAATTTCCTTGAAAATATTTTGAACTCAGATAATTAAAAAAAGTTTAAAAAAAAGTATCTGAATTCTGACGCATAAGTGGCAGGTTTTTTTTGTTTGTTTTTGTTTTGTTTTGTTTTGTTTGGTAGTGATGAGGCAAAGGCAGATTCAGAAGTCCCATATTATTAATATTATGCATTATTATGCAATTCATACTGATTTGTGGTTTAAATAACTACTTGATTCTGCCATAAGGACATTCTTTTTACACCACTCTACACTAATAGGCAAACACTATTTCAGAATAAACAATATATGAAAATGAATTTGATAATATTCTTGCACTGTTTAATAATAACTCTCAAAATTCATTATCTGATCATAATAAGGCTTTGTGAGAAATAGATAAGCAGAATACTTTTATTATTCGAATAAATGAAGACTAAATTCTTCAAATCACTGCTCGTGACAGCTAGACATCCAACTCAAAATCTGAATCATAGAGTGAGAGACTCAAGAATACACTCACAGTCAAAGCATACTAACATAATACTGTTGGCTACTTATAGTTATAATTCATAAACAAAGCCAAATGCATTGATTTTCATAAAATCTCTCTACTGCATCACTTTGTTGTCTGTAATTTCTGTTTTGGAAAGCACAGTTTCACAGCTGATCTTGAATGTAGAATATTTACGAATATCTAAACTTGAGTACTGGTATGTGGTAAACCTTATCTTAACTTACTTGCTGAACACAGAAGAATAAACCCCTCCCTACCCTCTCTCACTTGCAACACACACACACACACACACACACAGAGACAGTCACACACACACACACACACACACGAGAGAATCAAGAATATTTAATCCTTTCACCCCTTTTGGGGCAAGGAGGATATTATATAACAGCAACACACACGCGCGCGCACACACACACACACACACTACAAACACACACAGACAGTCAATGTCATTAAGTTTCAATGATTAAGCTGTCTCTTGTGCATTCCCCAGGCTACCTTATAAGTCATTCTCTGTCAACGACCCAAACCACAGGTTATGAAAGAAGGCTGTTGTGCTGACAGCACTCAGACTGCTCAGTGAACTGAGTCCTGCAATTACAGAGCTGTCAACAGCTTGCTGAATAGGTCAAAGAAAGCCCAAAGGGGAAAGGCATGCTGAATTTCACTGTGACTCCATAACTGACACTTTTTCACTCCATTTCAGACAGAGGAACTCTAACAAGCTACTCCTTCCATTGCTGTTTTACAATCTTTACGAAACTTTATCACCGAATAATGACAGGAAAACATAACAAGAGAGGCAAGACCTTCAAGACTCACTTGTGATACACACTTTGTCCAGTAGGAATATTAGGGGGAAAATCAAGAGAGATTAAAAAAATTATTAAAATGTGTTCTGTATTAAAAAGTTTGGGGGAAAAAAAAAGGTATGCTAGCAGGATTGAACCATGCAAGTTCTGTTCAGAAGCAAGTAGACTTACAGCACCACAGCTCAACTGACGTCATAAAACCAAATTTATTATTCAAACTTAAAGCTTTGTTGTTGTTGTTGTTTTAGCGCAATAAATATTGTATTCATTCAGTAATAACACTGTTTAAATTATGTTTTTTTAAAATAATTATTATTATTATTTTTTTTATATATTGTTTACTTATGAAATTCTTTTAAACCAGTGGTAAAGAAGACGTTGCCATCACCTCAGACACACAGCAATATCTTGCCGTTTTCTCTAGATCTGCAAAAACCATTCTACAACAGGTTGACCGAAACTGAAATGGTCGCTTCAGGTTCAATTTTTCTTTAAAAGTTCTATGTTCATTCTAGTTAATTCAGTATCCACTTATGAATATATTCATATGTAGTAAACACGTCGATGGTATAGTTAGTGTCACTGTATGTGTTCTGTCCAGATTTTGTATTTTTCTTCTAAATGCGAATGAGAAAAACAATGTAATACTGTCTTCTAACAATGCATACGTTCCAGCAAGTGGGAACAGCCAGATTATGTTGTTGTCGTTTTTTTTAAATAGCCAAAGCCTCAACAAAAAAAACATTTAACGATCCAGAAATACAGCTTAGTTAAGCAGGAAGACTTACAAACTTTGGTATGACTGTGAAGATTAGTTTTCCTACTATGTTTAATCCAAATTCTGTATTGGTAGACAAAATATTTCCAGAGAAAATCTATTTGTTAAAGTTTACCCCGGACACACACACACTCATACGCACACATGGACACAGACAACCAAACACCAGGTTGCAACACAGACTGAGACTCACTTTGTTTGCACAAGTGAGTCAACAATAAAGAAATAACAATTCTCACAAAGCAGATATAATACATGTATGTTCAACCAACCACAGTAAAAATGAAATCAACATTAATAATTAAAAACCCATCAAAAACAATTAGAATACATACTCACAAATCACACCACATACATAAAATCAATTGTTTGACAATGACATATATACATTATGAGAACTGAAACAAAATATAATTCATTTACAGAGACCGCAACAAAAACAATACATTTATGTGACTATGTGAGACCTAAAATTTTCATTCCAGGTCCTGGGATTCTGAGTGTGCAGCAAGGAATGTTCCTTCTGGACAGTGTCCTGTGTCCATTAATGAGGTGACAAAACTGACAGGTGGTAAACATGATCATCCTTTGTGAAACAAACGAATATTACTACCCCAAAACTAATGCAATAAATAATAGTATAGTCTATCCTTTCTAAAACAGGTGGACATAAATTATACCCCATGACCAATGCAATAATAGTACACTTTTTATCCTTTTTGAAACAAATGAACATTTTCAATATATTACACTATGAATAATGCAACAGTAATACAGACTGTCTATCTGACTCTATGCTGCAGACCCAAATATGCACTATTTCCTTCAGGACCTCCAACAACCAACAACTCTACTAACTCCTCTTCTATTAAGTCCTCTCAATTTTATCAAAGTCCTTAGTTTTATCACACAATTATCTAAAGAGTTGTTTTTGAAATGGTTAAGTTGTCTCCCACTTCAACTGGTATCTTTTTTTTTTCTTTTTTAATAAAGGAGACCTAGATTGCTGTCCAGCTCTGCCTCTGTTTGATGCTAACAGTTAATGAGTAAGTCAACGAGTTAGGTAATCATTTCAAATATGTACTGTACAAGGTACTATTCTGTCTATTGCTAAATTATACACACATCAAAGATAGGAGCGGATGAATAAAGAGCAAGGAGTAGTAGACGAGGAAGAAGAAGAAGATGATGAAGAAGAAGATGAAGAATAAGAAGACAAGGAAGAAGACATCTTTTCAGCACTCACCATGCGCACCACGTCCGGGTAGACCGGCTCCGTGAGAACATTGCGTGTGGCGGTGATATAGTCCACCAGTTCATTGAGACACGCCCGCTTGATCTCCTTGCTCTTGAGATCCGTCACTGGATCCATGAAGTCGAACACCACACAACATTGCTGCAGCTTCTTGATGAACAGGTCTTGCTGCTCCGCGGGTGGTATGTCTGGAGTCACCAACCAGACAAGAGTCAGTGCACACAGTTAAGTACTGTATAATGCACAGAACATCAGGAGATGTACCATATTCATGACTAAATCCAATACAATCCATGGTATTATCTATAATAGTATTAATACTAATATACCACAAGTTGACCATTTGGAAGAAAAAAGAAAAGGGGGCAGGGGAGAGGGAGGAGGGAGATGGAGGAGGATGGGCCAGAAACTGAGAAAGTTTATTATTATTTCAGCTGCTCTTCCTTAATTGATCCCACATGTTTTTTTCTTGACCAGTACTTTATGCAGTAACCATGCCGTTTTATTTTATTTTGTATAAAAAAAAGAAAAAAGAAAAAAAGATGATATGCACACTCATTTGTCACTGAATATAAATATATCCCAAAACAGTACTGAATTCAACTGGGAGCCCATGTGTAGCATCATTCACTGACTGACTGATTGAACAAAAAACCTGTGATGAAAAAAAAACAAACCAAAAAACCAACAACATATGGAGCTACCCATGGCAACAGAAAAACTATTCCATCAAGTTTACAAAATACACCCAAAGGCAATGTGTATTGATGCCAGTCAATTCCACCACCACAGAAGAACCTTTCTCACACCACAACTTTTTTACTGTCTACAGTCAAGCTAAACCAAATATGCGCACTGATGACCAAGCAAACTTTGGAATTTGTGCTGGTATATTTTTAAAAATGCATCCTGTCAATCAGTATACAGCACCAATTTAAAAGAACTATTCAACTGCCTTCACAGTAAACTCCAATCCATCTGTAGTTAGATAAGTAATATTCATAATCAACATGAATAAATCAAAGTGAAAAACAAGATGCCATCTTATCATGGTTCATTAGTCCATATTCTAGTACAGCAGAAATAATGTTTGAAGAGTGAAGGCTTCAGATTTTTGTTTACGTGGGCTGCAGACATTTGTTTCAAGTGAATGAGACTCCTGGCATCTAGGAAGCCATACACAATTTTCAGGGTAAATAAATCACTAAATCAAATGCTTGGTGTTTTGTGTCTCCACAATCAACCAAAAGCCAACCTGGATTGGAAAAAAAATAAAAAAATTTAAGTACATTATTTTACTTTCTGTGAGCAAATTCTGCATGCATGTGCATGTGAAATATTTTGTTGTAGTTGTTTTTTGTATGTCACTTGAAAATGGTTCAGATACTAGCGAGTAGCGTGTCTGTACAAGAACTTAAATGCATCATTATCAACCAAGGTCTGGGAGACTGAAAAAACAAAAACAAAAAAACCCAACAACAAATCTCAACCTGAATCTACCATGCACTTCTGAATTTCGAACCACAGAGCAACAGATACACAGTATTGAGATCCAATGTGCAAACCACCATTTCTACTATTGTGCCATGAAAGGTTTCAGACAAAATCAATGTTTCTGGTTAGAATGAGAAGAAAGCCTGTACTGCTTCCTGGCTGCTGAAAAATTCTTCCCATTTACATTCTTTGTCCAATCGACAAATGGGTGAGTGATGAATGGAGAGTGCATCTGTTTCTGTTAAAAAAAAGAAGAAAAAAAAGGGGGGGATGCTGGGGTGGGGGTGGGGTGAGACAAACAAAAAGAAAAAAACAAACAACAATTATTTAAAAGAAGATAAAACTTGGAAAGCCTGCAATTTTATATCCAACACTGAGAACACTACTTATTCGGATTTGCATGCACCTGGACTGCACTTAGTTTGCAACAAATATTACTAGCCCTTAAGCATTGAATCATCCGAAACACCAATTTAATGATCTCAAATGCGACAAACTCACATAAGACCAGACAATATGGGAGTGGTATAAACAAAGGTATCATTTCAGATCTGTCGAATGATCTTATTTGCCAAACCCAATCTGGATCTACAATGTTCAAACTGGTTGATGAATGTAATAAAAAGAAAAGAAAAAGAAAAAGAAAATAAAATAAAAAAGCTGAAAAATTCACAAAGTATTTTGTACTTGGGGGAAACAAAACTGGCCTGTTCACCAGTTGTGGGATCTTGTGATATGAAATGTTTCAACTTACTTTGGGGGCAGTCAGCAGTACTACACTGCCACTACTAATTTTACAAAATGTACCAGCCGCCGTGGCGAAGTTGGAAGTGGTTAGCGTCGTGGACTGACGGCTAGGAGGACGCGGGTTCGAATCCCAGCGGAGGTGGGTTTTTCGGCCCGTGGCCAGCTCCTACCCAGAGTTCAGTGTGCTGTGGGCTTAAATGGGGAGACTAGAACCACACAGTCGAGTGTCATCCACTTCAAGGATGCGTCTTTGGGAGTGTTGCTCTAATTACCTGACCTACACTGCAAGTGTCTGTATCTCTCGGGCCTGGTTAACGCCGGGATATCATTATGACAGGAAGTGTAGAGTACAGCCTTGTCAGGTAGTCCCAAACCAAAATGGACCTCCATAGCAACATTGTCATCGTCCTCCTCCTCCATCATTATCAATACAAACAAAACAGTCTCGAAAGTCTGTGCCCTTTCATGCCCTGCTCTCATGGTGACCTCAGTTTCGATACCCCTCCACTTCTGTGCTTGGGGTGAGTCCTGTCAATGTCTTCAGTGTCGGAAGATTCATGGGGGGCTGTTGCTGGAGGGACGTGGTGGTGGTCTCCACTCTGGGAGGGACGCTCACTCAGTCTGGCTCCGCGACTAAGCCATTATTGTCATTAGTAGGGAGCTTAGTAGGTGGTGTCCTAAGTACGCTGGATCAGAACAGGCACCACTGAACACCACCAAAGTGACTCAGCAGCAGTGCAGGGTCTCCTCTGGTGTGTGGCCTCCTGGCAACCTAACATCGATGGTTCCCTTTAGACTGTGACGGATGAACCCGGGTGTGGCGGTGTATGGGGGAATCTAAATGAGCGGCGTGGGAGTAATGCCACTGAAATGGTGCAGGTGATGGGGCAGAAAAAAAAAAAAATTTTTTTTTTACAAAATGTTAAAAATATTTTCCAAAACAGTTAAAATTGTTTTTTTGTGAATAAATCACGAACATGCATGTATCATTGCATACATGTATGTCTGTGTGTACATAAATTATCATTATGTACATCACATGTTGATACCAATACTATTTTTCCATTCTACCAAAGAAAATAAATGTGATTTTTTTTTCACCAAAGAATACTAACAATATTTCATTATATTTAAACTTAAAGACTTTAGGTTTGTCTAATGTCTCTAAATTTACCACTGAACTAATTTGAAAATTTGTCTTTAAAAAGGTGGGGGTGGGGGATGGGGGTGGCAGTGAATGTGTTGCTGTATGTAAGAAACTGCCTAAATCAGTTCACATACTTATACAAGTTATAGTAACTAAGTAGCCTAAATCAATTTAAATACTAAGTACCTTCAACTGTTCAAGAGAAACTATACATTCTGGATGAGTTCTGTTACAAAAGTGAACAAGTATGCAAACACACATACACACGGATGCAGTTAAAAAAAAAAAAAGAAAGAAAGAAAAGTTTATCTTAAAATGCAAACCCCAAAAAACATTCCAAAAGGAAATTTCATACTAGAAAACGTGAATTCATTTGACAACAGTTACAGACAGAAAAATGAGAAAATATCAAAATGGCAAGGAATTAACTGATAGGCAGAGTCTGTTGAATGTTTCAATCAAATTCCCGTCAGCTGTCAACTCTATATCAATCTCAAAATCTTTACAGCGTGATAATAGTGATAAGCCAAAGAGTAATGTAGCAAAAAAATAAAAAAAAATAATGTGCTTTTGACAAAAAGAAAAGCAAACAACTGAAGTTTATTCTTAATTAAACTTTGAAAAGAGGCTCAACACAAACTCAAATTACATACAGTATATCTTTTGCTCAGCAAGAAAAATAACCTTTAGAAAACTCATATTCAAAGTAGTGCTTTTTCAAAATGACTGAGATTAAATCTTGTCTAATTTTCAAGATGGCAAGAATCCTCAGATGTGTTTGATTAAAAAAAAATTTTTTTTTCAAGACAGACAACATATTTTTCAAACACATTTCTTGTGTAGTATACATTGTGGTCTGGTCACAAGTAATAGTAAAATATACTTTACCAAGCAAAAAATATGTTATAGGGCTAATCAGTGAAGCCACTTGAAATAGTTGTAAGTGTACCAAAGTTTTTGAGAGGAAAGCTAGAGTCAGATGAAGAAAAAGAAAAAAAAGTTCTATCACTATCAGGAAAACTTTAACTGAAGTCATGAGTAAAAATAAAATTTGTTGTTGTTGGTAGTTTTTTTTTGGTTTTTAATCATATGGACAATTTGTTGTAAAAATGAATAGTAAATCATTTACCACTGGTTTCCTCAAATTTATATCATGAATGCCTAGTCTTTCCCCTCTTTCACAATTTACATAAACAAGGCGCTATCACACCCATGCATGCAGACACTGATGTCAATGTGATAAGGCTGACAATGACATTGACAGAACAATAATTCTGCATGCAATGATTTTTTGTACTGAATAAGTCACTCTTGTGGCATCTTCAAATTTGATGAAATGGTACAATTTGTAATACTAAAGCTGGTAAAAGATATCAAATGGGATTCATTTGCCAAAAACTTAAACATTAAAAAGACCTTTTTAAGTATTTTTGTTGAATTCATGTCTAAAAGTGTTTGCCCTGGAAACTGCTAAGACTAAAATGTGAATACCAACAGGAACAATAACCATCGCACTAAAAACAGCCGTGTATCTGCTCCACCTATCCAACAACTCTCTCTGCAGGAGCCTGTGCCAAGATGCACAGGTAGGCAGTGAAACAGTCATCAGAACGAGTCACAGACAGGCGTGAACACACGCATGCAGTGAACGACCCGAACAGCGGCCTCACTGTGTAGATTTAACGCGAAGGAAAAAGTGCATTACACACTGCGTCGTTTTGATGGTATTGCACATGCGTTATTTTAATGTTACAATGACTGTACTGGGTGTTATTGTCATAATGTTAACAATGGAATTTGTCAGACTCGACAGACACGCCTTAATTCCTGAAACAGACTATAAACCAACCAAGCTGCCTGGAACTTCGTTGATGGGGGAGATTCTTAAAATAACTCACCGGTCTAAGCTGTGTGCCAAGAAATGTCATATCCAAACTGCGTGGTATGCCTCCTAATACTGGCAACAGAAAATGTTAGAAATTAACTGTATTCTTACCTTTTAACTGAGGTAACGCCTGCAATTCCGGCGCATTTTTAGTCCGATAATGTGACGACCCTTGAGATCGTTTTTGTTTCTTCGATTTTATTGAAGCCTTTGTTGAAAATGGGTCAATGCGGTCGACAACTTTCGTCGACATGATGGCATAAAATGAAAACTGCGGTATAACCGCTTAGTATCACAAGAATTCAATTCACATGTGCACGAACACGCCGAAATACGGCCTCTGCAGAACCTCCATTGACAAATCCGTGGATACACTTGACAGCAAACTTCGGTACCGGCACAGGCTGAATAGCCGGTCTTTCTACTCCATCTAACCGGCGAAACGATTCTTCCTGTTTTGAGCATTCACTAAAACTGCAGATAAATCCCCGGGTACTGAAATAACCACCATTAAATTCCAAAAAACAAATAATCGCAATGTGTTGCTATTCGTCTAATGGCTCCTCGATTCTCGTCTTTGCCAGGTGCTCTGAGATTTAACGAGAGTTCATGGAATGTTTAGCCTTGACCTTGGTGCGGTTCGCGTTTGTTTACAATGTACACACGTAGCAACTGTTCACGCTCATTGCGTCATTAGTTCCCAACTAAAAGACCTGTCGACTCTAAAATGTTTTGAACAGTACAAGTAAATTTCTTACCTCCCGTCTGTCATTCACCTCGTGCGTAGGATTTAGAACACTATTGAGTTATATTTGCCATTACACTTAGCTTTGAAACATGTACTTTCGTTTTCGACTTCGAGCCTATGTCAAAATGTTTTACTAGGTTGATAAGATTACATAGTTTGACCCGCTCAGGTATAATGAGATCATACCAAAACCAAAGAAATCAAAAGTTGACACCTACCTGATCTTTAAAATCTTGTATCAGGACCATCCTAGATTGTACATCAAGAGTGCGTGTGTCAGGGGATGGGGGGTGGGGAACGGAACTGAATCGTGGAGGTATACGTTGGTCCTCTGAACGTTTGCGGTTATGATACGTAATGAACGTTACTTTTCTTTATTTCTCATTCTTGAAGTAACTATTCAATTTTTTCCCGTTTTCGTTGATAAAATCATCTTAGGTTTTCATTCTTGACAACCATGCAAGCTTCAACATTGAGCTAGGCCTACCTACGTCATATTCATGCACTCAGCAGCCTATTTGGCGTCATTTTCATGACGCAATTTTGCGCAAGTATCTTCCAAGTTGCCATAATCCTCGCGTCTATAATTATGCCGGCGATATTTCGCTGCCGGGAAGAACGATAAGAATAGATATTGCAATTTTCATGCTCAGGTGAAAGGAAAATCTGTTAAAACCCACCATGATTTTGCCAAACCACGGTAAAGCGCCACTGACTCTTTCTATGATTGCAGTCTTCAGCCATCTGGCTTCTCTGACGGTAATGTTGCTTATTTTATTTATTTCATTTTGTTATTATTACTATCATTTTTTATTTTAATTTAAAAAAAACTCATTCTTCAATTAATAATCAGCACTCTGGACTCGGAATCACCAGCCGAGGATGAAGATCTGTCTTGCTCTCGAAGCCGAAGATTCTCGAGCGATCATCTTAGATCTGTCTGGAATTTTTTTCAGGGAATCAAACTCGGCGAATCAGGGCTGGACTGTGTCGAGTTGTTTTTTTGTATACAGGTGTACTGAAATGAAGGTCACTGTTACCATTGTAAGGCTGACTCATACGATCACTGATGCCTTGACTGAGATGTAACAGAGGCCACACACACAAACACACACGTGTGTGATTATCATAAAACAATGGACTATGGAGGAAAACAAGTGCAGGCAACAACTAAGTAACCCTTCTGTTAATTCGAAATAACTGTACAAAAACAACAGAAAGATGTAAACTGATGAAAATCCTTCACAGAGTGCAGTTGAATAGGGGTCATTTGAATTCCCTTTGACTGAGGGACTGATATATGACATCAGTTTCAATAGTCCCTTGCAGACTCCTCAAAAATTAATATCCTTGACAGTGAATACTGATATAACATACGTTCAGTTCATAAATCATCTGCCAGCCCTGAAATCATCCTGACAACAGATCTCAATCGGATGTGTGTAGCCAGAACAACGCCACTGCAGCGTCGCTATGCCACCGCCTGACATTATCCACAGCTCCAACCCACGAACGTATAAAATTTGTATATTCTATACGTCCCTGGCTCCAGCCGAACTTCGTTCTTGAAGTCAGTTCAAGAACACGCACTGCAGTGGCAAACTGACCCACGATTATCGCCCCTCGTCAGAAAAAGAAAAAAGAAAAAAAAAAGGCTGGCATTCGTTGGGAAAACCAACAAAACCAAACCTGATTTGCCGCCACTACAGCTGCTCCACCAGCAGATCTTTGCAACGATACCACTTAAAATGTAACAAGGGCGAGATGTTTATTTAACCAGCCTGCCAACCCTGAAACCATCGTGACAACTGGTATTGAAACAGGCTGTATTGTGAAAACACTGCAGTCGACACAGAGTCGAAGGCGAGTATCTGTATGCGGGCGAGAACACTGACTTGACACAAGCAAGACGCACTCGCCAATATCCACATTCAACCCGTTGGAAAAAAAACCCAAACCAAAACAAACAAACAAAAAAAATCATCGTGCGTCTCAGTCCGGCAATGGCGGCCGGGTGTCGCCGGTGTGTCCGCCGAATCCCCCCCCCCCCCCCCTCCCCCACCCGATTATATGTTGTGGTGCCATTTATTTTACATCTAAGGCTCCAGTACCGAGCATCTTGACCTTAAGAGTGAACACCAGAAAGCCGTTAAACTCCGGCAGATCTTAATTCTAATTAACATCCACTGACTCAGAGCTGCAGTTCGTGGTCTCAAGTTCTGCCACTCGCCGTCTTAACGAGACATAACTCGAAATCTGACGTGGATACAGATGTCTTTTAGCCAGCAAAATAAAATCGTTGATGCATGGCCGGTGTTCGTGTCCGAGTCCACCCGTGTATTATTTAACAAGAGTGTCCCATATTTCAGCCATTTCCTACTCACAACCCCCTGCCCACCGCCCCACCCGCTCCCCCCCACCCCCGCCCAACACATTCCCTGGGAAAGCCATCTTTCCTTGTGCATAGGGAAAGGAGTTGGCGGCAGAATGGTTAAGAAGCTCATCTCAGTTTCAACACAGTGTCAGAGCCTCAGCATCCGACCGGGTGTCCCCTTTTCATCCAAGTTTGACTGGACTCTGACAATCCAGCTGAGTCATTTTGATGAGACCGCGACAAACCGAGGTTCCGTGTGTAGCACACACTGACCAAAAACAACAACAAAGACAAAACAAAACAAAAAAGCACACAAAAGCAACACACACAAAAACACGGCAACAAATGGGTTGTCTTCTGACAAAAACCTGTACGAAAGAAATCCACAGTACACAAATATATTATGCATGCGCTCAAAGGTCTGACCGTACATCGGGTTAAGCCGTGCTGGTCACTGGTCAGGCATCTGTCTAGCAGCAGATGTGATGTCGCGTATATGGATTAGTCCGAACGCAGTGACTGACGTCTCCTGAAGCTGAGAAACTGAACCTGAAACTCCGTGTGCTGCATGTTTCTCAGTGGCAGGTGGAGGCCAAAATCTGCATGATCCACCAGAGGATGATCCAGCACAGGAGGAGCACGAAGGGCATTCTGCACAAAGCCAACGTCACCATCGTCAAGGTGTGCCTGCTCGTTGTCTGTATGTATGTCCAGGAGGAAGGTGGCAGAATGGTAAAGACGCTTAGCTGCCAATACAGAGAGCCCGTGAGGGTGTGGGTTCGAATCCCACTGGCCTGACAAGCGTGTTGGGTTATGCTGTTAATCTGTGAAATAACAAAACAAAAAACAACAACACAACCAGGCAGATGTTGTGATTCCGCATACCTAAAAAACAAAAACAAAACAACAACAACAACAAAACCACAATGGACCTCGGTATCTTTTAATTAATTCGGATATAATCAGTGGTTTGGCTTTGAGGTCTTCACACTGGGAACTAAAAACGTGTCATTTGCATTCGGAAAAAAAGAAGAAAAAAAGAATAATATATTTTCATACATAAGTGGCTGAATTGGCGGCGAGCATAAATGTGTGTGTGTGTGTGTGTGAGTACGCGCCGCGTGATGAGAGTGCCGAGTAAATGTGTGTGCTTGAATGTAGCATGCTTTACACCACGTTTTTTTCCCCCCTTCTTTTTGAATGTTTTATCGTGGTTACCCGGGCGGGTACTATGAAGGTGCACAACTGCCCTGTCTACACACACTGCTGTGACGGGAAGGCCTGCTGCTTCGACTACTTCTGGTTCTGGAGCACCCTGGGTGTCATCCTGTCCGTGCTGTTCCTGGGCGCGGCCATTTCTGCCTGCCAGTGGTTCAAGAAGAGGCAGCAGAGGGCGGAAGTCGCCAGTGATGACGTCCCTGCAGCCACCGTGACCACTGATGTGCCTCCAGGTATGAGTGTGTGTGTAACTATCCGAAAATAGAGTATGGCTGCAGTGCCCAGCACAGTATGTCATGGCAGGGTACTAAAATAAGCAAAACCGTCATGCACGTAAAATGTTACATGCCTGTCTGAGTGTATGTGTTCGTGCCTGGAATCTATTTCTGTGAATGACTCGGGGGAAACGAATTGTGTGTGCGCCCACGGAATGGCGCTGGCAACCATCAGTAGGCTCTATTCAGGTAGACAGCCTGTTGTGCAAATGACCACGTGTTTGTAAAGTGCTCAGAGCTTGGAATCTGATAGAGGATAGGCACTGTGTAGGTATCGCATATCCGGTCATCATAATCCTACATTGTCACCATCTTTCAAAGTACACGTGACACTGACCTGATTCGACAGTTTGTGAAGGTTTATTATCAGTGTCATTAAAAATGTGCCCGTGTGATATCCACTTTCACCTTTGGAAATGGACGTGACACCCGACAAATTTTGGATGCTCATTATTCACAACTGAACGACCGGCGGGTTAGAGTCATCAGTGCAGAATACTAGAAATTTGAGTGTCAAAAGAGTGTTTCTCGTATCAGTTTCGCAACAAGGATTGGTATGACAGCTTTAGAATCAAGTCTGTTGAGAGCAGACTTGCTAAAAGTAGTGCAGCTGTGCTGGGAAAGTCTTAGATCACTAATCCCCACTTTCCACAAATAAAGACGGCGGCCTCACAATCTAAGGGGAATAACTCTGTTATTGCGCTTCGCTTGAGAAGAAATTGTATTTACTTCCCTTCCGCGCATCTGATAAGAAAATGATCTCACACGTGTGTGTGTGTGTGTGTGTGTGTGTGTGTGTGTAATTATTGCTCTCATTCTTTCAACCTTTTTTCTCTCCGTTTTTCTATATTGTCTGCCATCTCAGTCCATTTCCCAGCAGGTCTTGACAGATTTTTTTCTCTCTTTTCTGCCGTCAATGGTGTACTGTTGTACGTGCTGTTTTGCTCTCGTGATCAGTTAGCGATATCTTGAACACTGGTATGGGCACTGTTGTAAGCTCTGTGATTAGCACTGTTTATCCATTGCGTCATTTACCTATATGGTGTTTTATGTATTTCTGTGTGGCTATCAAGTACTTTTTATCCTTTAAAAAAAAAATGATTTAGAGTGAACTGGCGATTATAAGCCATGGCAGAGGGCTGATGTCCTCAGCACAGCCTTGTCTTTTTGCCTAAAGGAGTTTTACGGTCTGTCATGATCATGTTGATTTTCAGTTTTTACAATTTATATGTGTCCAGTGCTCAGCTCACATCACAGACTGACATCAGCTTACAGCAAAGTGAGAGCTGTATGATCAATGGTTTCTCCATTGCACTGGGAAATCATTTACAACTTGGTCTTTTGTGAAGGACTATGACTCACAAACTAGGAGGCAAGATTGCACTGGCTCTTAGTGCTGCAGCTTTGGGGGCGAATTGGCCTTTGGGAACCATCCCAATGCTGACTGTCCTAAAACTCTCTTGGCCGAGAGAGTGGGGATGTAACTTGGATAAGACACTTTCCACAAAAATCAAATTGTTGCCCAGATAGTTGGGACAGCAGATGCCTCCTCTCCTTGCTGTTCTGATGGTCATGAGGTTTGTGTTTAACGTGGTCGATAGTTGGGACAGCAGATGCCTCCTCTCCTTGCTGTTCTGATGGTCATGAGGTTCGTGTTTAACGTGGTCGATAGTTGGGACAGCAGATGCCTCCTCTCCTTGCTGTTCTGATGGTCATGAGGTTTGTGTTTAACGTGGTCGATAGTTGGGACAGCAGATGCCTCCTCTCCTTGCTGTTCTGATGGTCATGAGGTTCGTGTTTAACGTGGTCGATAGTTGGGACAGCAGATGCCTCCTCTCCTTGCTGTTCTGATGGTCATGAGGTTCGTGTTTAACGTGGTCGATAGTTGGGACAGCAGATGCCTCCTCTCTTTGCTGTTCTGATGGTCATGAGGTTTGTGTTTAACGTGGTCGATAGTTGGGACAGCAGATGCCTCCTCTCCTTGCTGTTCTGATGGTCATGAGGTTCGTGTTTAACGTGGTCGATAGTTGGGACAGCAGATGCCTCCTCTCCTTGCTGTTCTGATGGTCATGAGGTTTGTGTTTAACGTGGTCGATAGTTGGGACAGCAGATGCCTCCTCTCCTTGCTGTTCTGATGGTCATGAGGTTTGTGTTTAACGTGGTTGATAGTTGGGACAGCAGATCCCTCCTCTCCTTGCTGTTCTGATGGTCATGAGGTTCGTGTTTAACGTGGTCGATAGTTGGGACAGCAGATGCCTCCTCTCCTTGCTGTTCTGATGGTCATGAGGTTTGTGTTTAACGTGGTCGATAGTTGGGACAGCAGATGCCTCCTCTCCTTGCTGCTGTGATGGTCATGAGGTTTGTGTTTAACGTGGTTGATAGTTGGGACAGCAGATCCCTCCTCTCCTTGCTGTTCTGATGGTCATGAGGTTTGTGTTTAACGTGGTCGATAGTTGGGACAGCAGATGCCTCCTCTCCTTGCTGTTCTGATGGTCATGAGGTTCGTGTTTAACGTGGTCGATAGTTGGGACAGCAGATGCCTCCTCTCCTTGCTGCTGTGATGGTCATGAGGTTTGTGTTTAACGTGGTTGATAGTTGGGACAGCAGATCCCTCCTCTCCTTGCTGTTCTGATGGTCATGAGGTTTGTGTTTAACGTGGTCGATAGTTGGGACAGCAGATGCCTCCTCTCCTTGCTGTTCTGATGGTCATGAGGTTCGTGTTTAACGTGGTCGATAGTTGGGACAGCAGATGCCTCCTCTCCTTGCTGCTGTGATGGTCATGAGGTTTGTGTTTAACGTGGTTGATAGTTGGGCAGTTCTGACCATGGTATCTGTGAAGCTGGCTGAAATATGAGCAACAATGTCAGAGAAGTCATAATGATACTTCTTCTTTTTCTTTGTTGGTTGGCTGGTATGTACATGAGCGGGCTTTTATGTGTATGACTATTTTTACCCCTCTGTGTAGGCAGCCATACTCGTTACTGCCGTCATAATGATACAATTCAATTTGATTTTGTATTTTACAGAATCAGCTAGACTGACCCCTGAGGATCCAGAATCAGCAGGACTGATACGAAGTCCACCACTTGTGTATCCCAAACCCCCTGCCTACACCAGCGTGTCTCCTGTGCCCATTCCCCAGCCTGGTGCTGTGTGCCCGGTGGTGGTCTATAGCGAGGCACCCCCGACGTACTCTGCTGTGTCCGGCACTGAACACTGTCGGTCAATTTGCACTCAAACAGCTCCTGTGTGAACTCCAGTCCACTTACATTTCGGGATGCTGTTTGAGATTGTGTTTTGCAACATTTTTTTTGTTGGTAATTGCCCTGACCATAACTATAAATTACAAATGCTGTATCAAACTTCCACCGTTTCGTTTCGAGGTGTGTATAGTGTTTGCAGCATTTGGTAATTACTTGGACCATAACTACAGATTACAAAAGCCATACCAAACTCCCCCCTCGTTTTGTTTCCAGTTATGTGGATATCATGATGTGAACAGATGCCCAGAAATATTTGCAACCTAAGATATATTATTGAGAGTAAATTGCAAATAAATATCAATAAACCAGAATGTTTTGTTTCCTATGAGGTGAATGTCATACAATATATCTGAACAGATTCTGAAACATTACAGTATACATGTGTGTTGTTAAACTTTTAACCTGTGTAAGCACACAGTTAAATAAACCCGTAACAAACAACAAAACGTGGATCAGTGAAACAAAAGTACATAATCTAAAGGCTCCACTGAAATCACACCAAAGATACTTGTAAAAAGATCAGAGGTGCTTGTGTGTGTACGTATGTGTCCTGTGTGTGTGTGTGTGTGTGTCCAGTTTGTGAATGCGTTCATGAGAAGGGTGTACTTTGTGCTTTTTTGTTTTTGTTTTTTTGTTTGGAATTGTTCAAATCGGTTATTTGTAGTACTGTCTTTGGTGTATATAAAAATATATATGCTTTTTCTTCTTGTCTTCATGTGCTGTTTGTGAGCCATTGTGCTTTATTGTTTTTGTATTGCTTTAAGTGAGGCACTTAGAGCCCATTATATGGCCCTTCATCAAGTTTATGGGGCGTTTGTGACATGCAAAACTTGTGCTATATATTGTTATTACCATTAGTGCTGCACAGACAAAAAAAAAAAAAAAAAAAAAAAAAAAAAAATCAAGCAGAAGACAGCATCTTGACAAAAAATCTGAAAGTTTTTTCCCCCCTAAGTATTTCTGCTGATGCTGTCAAAAGTATATCCAACCAATGTCAGTTTTCTTGTGATACTCTAGTCCTTTTTTTATAGAGTGCACAGTTCTTGTTTTCAAATTCACATACATAATCAGTGCAATGGTTTTTCACATGATATTGTATAGAGACAGTGAGAGAGAGAGAGAGAGAGAGAGAGAGAGGAGCTTAAATTTAGTTGCAACCCATTACATGCCATCTTCCAGTGCAAATCATTCCAGCTACAACACACACAACCATGCATTCATCAATCACCAAATTCACGCAGACCCAAAGTTTGTGTTTGATGAAAACTTTTAATGCTTCTTCATCTATACCGGAAGCTATGTAATGATCCAACATCAACATGTGGAATAAAGCCACGAAGAATGTGCAGCACTGTCACCCACACTCCACCGTGTGTGGCGTTGGCATTCACTCCACACACACACACACTCCATATGTCCATCTGCACTGGTTGAGCCTTTCAAGTCATCACACACCCGTCATCCAAAATCTTTAAAAGAGTGGGGGAGAGGGAGAGGAAACAGACAGAAAAAAGAAAGCACATTTTAAGACCAAAGTTTATTTCGGGTGACATTATTTTATTTTTGCTGTTCTTTTTGTTTATTTGGAAATATAGTTCATACAAAAAAAAAAAAAAAAAAAAAAAAAAAAATCAATAAGGTTTACTTGCTAACAGAAATGTCCAGTTTCTTGAGTGCATTATATAACGCTTCTAGTCTGATTAATTTTTGGCTTCCGTAAACTATTCATTTGCCAAATGTGATAAAACTTGCACATCAAATAGGGATGATGGAGAAAATACAACAAAAAAACCAAAACCCCCCTCAAAAAAACCCAACAACCAGTCACATAGCGCACCTCATATTTTCAAGAGCCAAGCTACAAAATCAGAATATAAAATGTTCCAACTGGACACAATGGTTGATGGATGATTCAGCTTTACACAGCCATAAACTGAACATGTGTTATTTTTTTTTATTGTTGGTCAATTTCTATGGATGTGTACATGGATGTAGAGGATGATGACGATGAAGACAGCATCACTCCAGGTCATCCTCCTCCAGCCTGGGCCCCTCTCCTCCTGCTGCAGCCGCTGCATTGCTCATCAGCCTCTGCAACACGCACGGCCAGTGTGTCTTTACTTTATTAGCATTAAAAAAAAAACACCCACCAACCCACTACATTTTTATTCAATTTTAACAGGTCAACATTTTCACAAAGCCACAGACTTGGAAAGCGACACAAAGCATGCAACACTATGCTCCTGAGTATGACTGAGAGTTCGATTCCAGTATGTGTGAGTTCAAATGAAAAGCAAAATGTACATTAGAAAAAAACGGAACAACAAAAACAACAACAACAACAGCAAAAACACTCCCATAATAATACAGATAAACAGACAGACTGGCAAACCGAACATGGCTAGGATATTATCATGAAGTGTTGTTATTCATTTATATAATTGTAATGATATTTGCAAAATATTAAGGACCCCGTATGTTCAGTTCATAAGTGATACCAACTGTATTGACCCTGAAAATGGGAGTACGACTGCATTAATAGTGGTGGGGTAGAAATGATAGTACATGTAAAGGGCAACACATGGAAGAAAGAGATCATGGAGGACCTGCAGCTCACTAATGCAGAAGAAGGAAAAGAAATGTAAGACTTTTTGTCATGATGTCTTCTCTTTAGTGCACAGCAGGCTGCAATGTCCATGAATGTTGCCCCCTCCAAAGTACAGCACTATCTTATTTCTTTTCTGCATGTGTACTTTTGTCTCGGGGATCTTTCCACAGTATCTTGAAAACAACCCATTTGTTGCTGTAGGTTCTTTGCAATATATATGTAGAAAGAGCATGGTACCAACAGGACCTCAGTTATTATCCCATCTGAAAGACTCCCAGCATAGGTTTAGTAGAGTGGAAGTGGAACATTATGTTCTGAGTGGAAGAAAATGTATGGCCAATGTGCACATTGAATTCAGGACCTTTCCTTTGGATGGCATGTTGACAGGCACAATAACCGAGCGGTTAAAGCGTCTGACTTTCAATCTCAGGGTCCCAGGTTCAAATCTCGGTAACGGCGCCTGGTAGGTAAAGGGTGGAGATTTTTTTCCAATCTCCCAGGTCAACATAGGTGCAGACATGCTTGTGCCTGAACTCTCTTTGTGTGTATAGGGTGTCCCCAAAAAAGTGAGCCGCTATTTTCTCAGTGACAGAGAAAACGGATTCATTGAAAATTTTCACACAGTAACCTTATGATATCATCAACAAGTCTGCAAAATATCTAAAAGTTTGGACGCAAATTATGCGAGTACTGTCAAATTCAAAACAGCATGTCAAAGAATCCAATATCAGAGCTGTGCAATGTGACCATCAGGTTCATGCCAGCTGCCAGGTGTTGGCATCTGTCAATCAGTGTCAGTCTAAAAATAGACTGTCTGGAGTCAAGTCTTGGGCACAAAGCTAACAACCCAGTTCCGTTAGGAAAAAAAAAAAAGTTTTTCAAACAGCAATAGAAGAAACCAACACTTTTTGCTGCTGCCCTACAATGCCAGAGGGCTTTTTCACCAACACACACACACACACACGCGCGCGTACACACACACGCGCGCGTACACTATTAAGGCATTTGTACTCCCATTTTCAGGGTCAATATAGTTGGTATCACGGGAAGTACATAAAGAGACCAGATGACAGTCTGCGACCAGCAGAAAACCCACCCACCTGGCCCACAGACGGCAGTTTCTGGATCAGCAGCTGGAACACCTGGGGAGGCAGGGTCTGCTGCAGAACCTGCAGAAGCTGTTGTGGCTGACCACACACCGCCACTGCATTGCTCAGATGCTCAACACCTGCCTCAATATCCCCTGCAAAAAAAAAAAAAAAAAAAAAAAAAGGGAAGAAAAAGAAAGAAAAGAAAAAGAAAAGGGCACATTTCTTAGTTAAATGAACCAACTACAGCTTAGATATATATAAATTTTGGGAAAAAAACAAGTCCCCTCCATGGAGTTCGTTTGTGTGTGTGTGTGTGTGTGCGTGTGTGTTCAGAAAGAGCCCACCATAATGTTCATCTGTCTTTGTTTTGTGATAAACTTACAATATCATATCAACTAAGTGTAAATCAGAAATTTGTCTTACATTTGGCAACAATCATCATGACACATGGCAATTAAACCTGGAATATTCTATCAAGTGAAAAATCATATCTTCTACTGAAGTATTCGCAAAAACCGTTGTTGAGCATGCACCCCCCCCCCCCCCCGTCCCTTTTTTTTGCCTTCTGCTAAAGGGTTTTTTTGTGTGTTTTTTTTTGTTTTTGTTTTAGATGAGTTGCATTTCTCATAAATTTTATTCGATTATGGGCGACAGATGTTGCACATATCAATTCTATATGGTATACCAGTCCATGACAAAGGACTGTAAACCCTCATACAGGTGGAGTACAAAGCTGCTGCACTTACGGTATAAAAGTGGTTACAGCAAATGTGTGTGAATGTATGTGGGCATGCATTATGCACGTGTGTGTAAGTGCGTGTGTTTGTGTGTGTGTGTGTGCACATGCTTGAGTGTGTGTTTATGTATTGTATTCCCATGTTCTGCTTTGTGTTGCTTACACCTAGCGGTTTCACTTTCAGTACACTGCTTGACATCTGCTTTGTCATTTAAAAAAAAGAAAAAAAAAAAGATAGTCTCAAAGAGTGACAAAACACATGCACACACACAAAATTGTAGCACCACTATTAGAAGTGCACTAGTCCAACTCCAAGTTGTTGTAAAATAAGAAAAGAAAAGCTTCCCAGTTAAATGAATACAAATATAGTGTACTGTATTATACTGTATTGCAATGTACACTGCATTGCATTGTAAGAACCCATTACCTCTGGCCAAAAGCTCCTCCCCTTGCTGCACTTCTTGAAGAAAGAATTTCTGCATGGCTTCTTGGTTGGTCAGATCTGGCAACTGTTCAAACATCATTTACTTTCAGTGTCATGGCTAAGCTTATCAGAAAACACTCCTGCATCCATGTTTTAGATCATGCAAGCATGTACAGCCGCACACACAAACCTGCTTGAACACATGCACATGCTTGCAAATGAAACTCTCACATGACTTCAATAAAATCAAAGAGCAACTTAGGGAAACATGTTACAATTCAATATTCATAACACTAACAGTGTTGCCTGGCTGATTTTCAAATCATTACCAACTGTGTGCAGTGTTATGCTATGCCACTATAAGAATTTTAGTGGTTTTTCATTTTTGAACGATCTTGCTTTATTTTAAGAATATCTAATATTAATAACTGATTACTATGTGATCATGATCTGATGACATTTTGAGTGAAATTTAAAAGCAAATGGAAAATATCTAATCAAACACTGAACAGAAAGTGAATTGTGTGAAGAAGGGAAACATTAGACTTTGCAGCTGTCCATCACCTTACCAAACTTCCATAGCACTTACTTATACTATTATGGATGAGCCTGTCAAATCTTTAATTCATCACTTTATTATTATTTTTTTTTAAAGCTGACAAGAAAAAAAAGTGAGCCAACTCAACCCAAACGTTGTCAACATAAAACTACATAAGCCACTGTGAAAAACACAACTCTTCTGAAATAAGGGCTGCTTTTAAAAAATGTTTCAAATACTACAGCTCATGACATTTATGCTGTGAGAGAAAAAAATCATATCACTTGCCTGTGTCTTAGTGGTCTGTTTCTGCTGCTTGGCTGTTTTCCTCCCTGTTGAAAAAAGGTACTGCTGTGTTAAAATACTGAGAAACATCAATTATTCATAGTAATAACAGTTATAATACATGATAGATATACATAGATCATTCCTCAGATAATGAACAGATAGATCAACATAACATCCTTTGAATGTAACAGTAACTCACTGTGTCTGTGTATTAAAAAAAAGTTTAGAAATATAACTGTGTACACTGAAATGGTATTGCATGTGCATGCACGCACGCGTGTGTGTGTGTGCGTGCGTGCGTTTGAGAAAGTGCGTGTACTAATCATGTAAAAATATCTTCATTTGATCTGTATACCGCTTGAAGATTTGGCGCACTTGTTCGTTGAAAGTACACTTCATTTGATCAAACCAGAAATCATGAGAGGAAATTATGAAGTTTGGTCACTGTCATATTAACCTCAACAGTTAAAGTTAAAAGTCTTGGTAAAGATGACCCTTTTCCAACTTTGGTCAGAGGTGCAATAATGCATAATTGATCAGAAAATAGTATGAATAAATCATCAAAAAGCTGTATCTGTAATTTGAATGGCTTCTTACTTCAACAGAGAAAAAAAAATGCTGCTCTGACTTTAGGCTGATGATGAAACTTTTGTACGCATGTCACTATTTGCGCAAAATAAATTAAACCAGTGTACGGCATAAAAAAATACATCACTCAGTCACTGGTTGTAAAAGGCTGGTGTAGGAGTACAGAATAGTTTTGTAAAAGGGATGGTGCATGGAAGGGTTAGAGGCTTAAACATGGGTAAGCAAGTATTACAACCACAATACCATACCACTTCCTACGTCACCTAAAGCCTCAGACTCAATTTGGTTTCTCATCAGGCGTGTTTCACTAAAATGCCGATGACTCGACACGACTGGTTTTCACTGTGTTACTTACTCTCTCGCAACTTCTTCTTGAACTCTGGATCGCTTCTTCGTTTTCTGTCGAAGTATATGCAGTAGCCGAGAAAACAAAGGCCTGCTCCAGCAGCCACAAGCGCCGTTTTTGACATTTTTTGTTGTTGGAGGTGTTGCCTTGTAGCCTCCGTCCCGTTGCACGTTTTACCAAGGTCACTCTTTTGCAAAAGGAAATAGTGTTCTTTTTTCAAGGGGGCTCATTCAGCACGAAACGGAAGTCATAGTTTTCTCCCTTGCAAAAGCTGGGGTAGGAACAAAGAAAAAGAAGAAAAAAAGAAGAAGAAAAAAGAAGAAAGGACAACGGTTTGATCGGACCCGCGATACGGGACAACCCGGTCAGGCATCTGCCTCACATAAAAAAAGAAAAAAAAGAAAAAGATTTTAAGCGGAAGTGCTTTGGTGGATATGGACCAGTCCGCACTCTTTTCCGGACTGATTCCTCATTGGAAAATGAAACTGCAGAGGGTGCATTGAAGTTGACTTAGGGTTTATGAAGCAACTTTTTTTTGTTATGACTAACTCTTGGCGGAAACCCTGTTTGCCATTCGGAGAGAGAGAGAGAGAGAGAGAGAGAGAGAGAGAGAGTTCTTTATTTCGAGGATCATGTAATAGATAAGCACTGGTATACTTTTTTTTTTTTTTTTTTTTTTTTTTTTTTTTTACATCTAGTCCCCGCCCTAAATAGGGTCTACAGTACACAATATTAAATAAAAAATTAAAGCAAAGCATGTTGTTAATGGAAATACATAAGAAAGGGAAAAAAATTATCAATTGATTTTTTAAATATATATATTAAAAAAAAAA